>NC_139026.1:43066061-43235227 GCF_964662115.1 Mustela nivalis
AATTGGGAGATGAGAAATCTCCAAAAATTTTACTTCATATACTTATAAATAAAAATTATTGAGCATGTAATCCAAATATGTATATTTAGAGTACATATAATACTCTACTGATGTATTTTGTGCATTATAAGGCATACACTAAATAGACCTTAAAGAGTTAAGGAAAAAAATAAACAGTACCTTAAATATTTACTTTATGTGGTTGTCAAAAATATTTTTGCTTCAATTACAAACTTCTTCTTATGCTGGATATTCAGTTTTTACAAATTTACTGACAACATAGAAGTCATAAGAAGCCATATTTCAAGCTGCAAATGTATTCAGGGTAAAGTTCAACATTAACCTTAGTTTCACATAGTCATATATGAAATCTCTATTTCTTGTTAATGATGATATGTTCTTACTAATGATGAAAACAGAATTTCTCCCTAATGAGAGGTAATGTAAACCAGAGCTGACTGCTGACAATTCTTTAGGCTTATCACTGTAAAGCCAATCAGGGCAGGTGGAAGAATACACAACTGTAAGGCAATTATTTCTCACCTTCCTAGTTACCAGTCCCTACCTTAACGTAAGCAATCCCTCAAAAAGTTCCACTTTTCCTCATTCTGTTCTTTAAATGTTCAACAAATCCCAGAACTCTAAGCTTTCTTAAAAATTCCTAACTATGGGGCACCTGGGTGGCTCAGCTGGTTTTTTTATTATTATTATTAATTAATTAATTAATTAATTTTTTTTCAGCTGGTTTATTGATTGCCTTCAGCTAAGGTCATGATCCTGGAGTCCCAGGATGGAGTGCCACATCAGGCTCCCACCTGAGTGAGGAGTCTGCTGCTCCCTCTGCCACATACCCCACTCTAATGCTCTCTCTCATGCATTGTCTCTCAAATAAATAAATAAAATCTTTAAAAAAATTTCTACCTATGTTCAAGGATTTACTTTGATGGAAATATTGGGTGTACTAATGCACTTCTCTCTTGCTGGGCAAGAAACAAAATCTCTTTCTTTATCTCCAATATTTAAGTGGTGTGGTGGTTGCCATTCATGGAAAATTTCAAAAGTGTTTGGAATTATTAGCTGTATGCCCCAATTAGAATTACTTTTTTTTTTAAACAATGTGATGTGGTTGGAAATTAGTTTATGTAAGAAATATGAGAATGATTTGGTATGTTTAAATTACACAGCCATGTTCTCTCTGCTTGCATTACTGGTATTATTTTTATTTGGCAATCATGGGAGTTAATATAATTTAAAATGAAAGTCAACTTAATTACACATGAATAAAGTTTGAGGGCACCGCTGTCAATCTTACCCATTGTGAAATTCCCACTCTTCTCAGGGTAACTCAGTTGTGTAAATACAGGATGTTTTAAATAAGTAAGGAGCCTTGCAAGTTGTGTAATAAATATTATTATACCCTGATATTTTTGTTATTATCTTACAGTCTTTAGTTTTAAAAATAAATATGAATAAAAGTGTTAACATTTTTGCTTATCCTTCCATAGGTTGCATACCAACTTCTTTGGAAACCAGTGATTTAAGTTAAAGTTGTTGTCTGTTAAGCATTTGGGTTTGCATGAGATTCTGTCTATTTGAATATTTTAGTTATTAAGACTCTCAACATGGGACAGTTACACCAAGTCCCTAACTTTTAAAGGATAGATGTGCATTCTATCTCTCTAACTCTAGTAGTTAACCTGACTTAGTCATAATTTTATTTGGGAATATCAAGTCAAAATGTTCGCTGAAATGAATTCCAAGATAGTTACAGCAAGCTGTCAACACTGATATTGTATGATTTAAGTCAACAGCAAAACAATCCCTGTTTATATTACTTTAGTAGGTTTTAATTTATATTGCCTCATGATAACTACTCGGTAACACATGAGAAGGTGGTTTCCATACTTAAACACAGAGACATTCAGTTCTCTCAAGTAGTGATGAAATTCTTGATCTATGTATTTGCTGAGCTTGGTTTCATGAATAGACTGTTGATGTGGTAAGTAATTCTCAGCTAAGCCTCTTTTCCTCTCTTTCTTGGCTACAACAGCCTCTGATCAGCCATCAGAACAGAGCAATTTTAGTCACTTCTGTCCCCCTGCATCTATTTCAGGGGATATCATGCACAACAAATTAGTGATCTCAAATACCAATCTGGCACAGGTGTTTGGGTCATAAGCTTTCATTTTAAACAAGTTCTTGAAAAACAATCTTTACCTGGCCAGAACAGAAATGAACTAAAATGTTTTGTTCCACATTTGTTTGTTTTCACAGAAGATTCTGTTATCACTTAGGTTATTTATCTCTTAGCCTTTGCTTATAGAATAATTTTATGTTTTGTTTTGCCCCTAATCTTTCCACTTAGGAGAAAAATAGAAGTACAACAGACTTTATCAAGATACTTATTGAAATCTTAAGGATATACATAATGCTGTGTTCCTGATTCAGAGAATAGGAAAATAAATAGGCATGCAAAGTCCGACTAGAAATTCTACTCACCATCAAATTCAAAATAATTACTTTAAGTTAGAAAGTTTTAAACTTTAGTTTGGTTCATAGATGCCTTTTTTTTTAAGTGATTATACGGAAATTTGAAAAGGACATCAGTGGAAAAAAATTATAGAATAACTTTGCTTTTTGGTATGAGATTCTCAAGGATTCATTTCTATACGAAGCTTCACTTCAATATCATCTTTTACTCTTTCAAACAGGTTATTGATTTTTCATGGTTTCGTTTCTCAATCAAAGCCTAACATGAAAACTTGTTTGTTGACTTGAGCCTTGATGTAAAATTTAGTTTAACTCTTTTTCTAACAATATGTTTGTCAGTGGCATAGCAATTTTCCTGTCACTGAAACAAGTGGACCCTCTAAATGCTTTGCTCACCAGAGTATAAAATTATTGTTTTCTTCATCTTGATTGTTCTAGTCAGCAAATGCCAATTAAAAATTTTTTAAGCTGTTTCAAACAAATACATTACATTCCACACAAGTGAAACTAATTCCTCTTCTGTTATACTAGTTCTTTCATAATTTTTTAAGCTAAGACTCTAAAGCAATGACAGGGAAAGAAACATACAAGGCTGCTTTAAGTATTGGTGTTGGCTTTGCCTCTCCCAGGAGAGAGACAAAATTCTAAGTTGTTGTGCTA
Source organism: Mustela nivalis (assembly GCF_964662115.1). NCBI lineage: Eukaryota > Metazoa > Chordata > Mammalia > Carnivora > Mustelidae > Mustela > Mustela nivalis. Next base: position 43,069,212 of record NC_139026.1, read on the forward strand.
GAAGGTTGTGTGTTTCTCTACTATTTTTTATGCATCTAATAGAGGAACTAAAGTGATGCCTGAGACTGAGAAATAGCAATTTTATCCGTGAGATTTTTTTTTCGAATATGCATTTCCCATTGTATTAATTATAACTAAGTCCCTGTACGTCAGATGACATTGTTGTTAACTAAGGGAAAGAACTGTAGGTGAAACTAATCAATTTCTGCAATAAGTTTGATGGATATAGATTTTATTAATTCACCAAACTTAGGTACTTCTCTATAAGCATGACTATTTTATTAAATGACATTTCATAAGACTTACTTTTTTCTAAAATGTTTAAATGGATGCTTTGAGTTTTAAAATAATAATTGGGGAGTTTGTAAAATGCTGTATTTCATTTGATATGTAATATTCCTTAGTGCATTTTTAAAATTTTTCAACTCACTGCTATAGAAACATGAAAATTAGAGGTGAACTGTTAAAATAATAGGGAAAAGGATCTCTGCTCTTTTGTGCAGTTTTAATTTTCTCAGTTTTATATAATATGATGAAATGAAGCTTTTCTTACACTACAGCTTGTCTTGTTTTGTCAAAAAACCTTCTGATGCTATATATTGTCCATGGAGAGAGTCTTATATTTCTCCCCCTCATTTCATTCTCAGAATCTTAGTTATAGAAAAGAATTATTCTTCATACTTTGAGTTCTAATAGTTGTTATGTTTTGATGGCTGCTAGCACTTTTTTGATAGGGCTACCAGAATTTAAGTTGGTAACCCCACTTATTTCTAACCAGAGGGAGCCATTAGTTTTAACGAGGCAGCCATCCTCACACACTTGAATCAGATTGGCAATCAGCTTCCTAGTAATTGGATTAGTAGAATTCTATGAGTTTCAAGTTTGTATGCAATTTGCATATTCATACAAGTCCTATTTCAATCTGATTTATAACTCTTTTATATATATTTACATGACAGTCTTCCAATTTATAAGTGAATGGCCATTTAAAAAAGAATTTGATTGATTTGAGCTAGCTCATATTTACACGAATGTTTAAAATTTGTAAAGTTTAGAGAGATTGATAAATGTGATTTCTTATTTTTATATATTTATGAAAATAAAATATATTTTGTATGCACACACTACTTATTATACAAACTTTAATTCCATTGTAAATCATATTGTTCTACTATAATCTCATTTTTTAAATGTATATATCACATAAAACTATGTTTCTGTGCATTGATGTGGAATTTTAAAAGCAGTTACTAGAATTTTCTGTAGTAAGTTATCAATTTGTAAGATTGTAGTCCATTTACTTTGAAAGGGTGGTAATCTCCCATATTCTGTGACATATCTGCACACTTTCCCCTCCTTTAATTCCCTGAGTTATTCTAAAGTAATGATTTATTTTAATAGCCAGTAGGAGAGGCAACTATAATGAAGGGAAAGTGTCCTATCATGGGTGTCACTTAAGCTTACTATAAGATTCATATTCTTCCTAAAAAATAGAATAATTTCCCACAGTTATTGAAAATATTAAATGAGTTAATGTATTGGGAATGTGTCTTGCTTTTTATGAGTAATGTGTTTGCTATCTATTTCTACATAATAAATTATCCCCAAACTTAGCTGTTTAAGACATACAAAAAGTCATTTTCTTAAAGATTTTATTTATTTATTTGTTTGAGAGAAAGCGAGCAAGGGAGCATAAGCAGGAGGTGGTGGGTTGAGAGGAGAGAGAGAAACCAGACTCCCTGCTGAGCAGGGAGCCAGATCTCAGGGCCCTGAGATGGTGACCTGCGCCTAAGTTAGAGGCTTAATCGACTGAGCCACCAGGCACCTCCAAAAAGTCATTTATTACCTCACACAGTTTCTTAGGGTCAGGAACCTGGAAGTATCCTAACAGGATAGCCCTGGTTTAGAATCATTTCTGAGGTTATAATCTAGATGGGAGGTAGGGCTGTTGTCATTTGCAAAAACTTTACTAGGCTGGAGAATCCACATACAAGCTTCAGTTCACCACATGGTTTTCTCCAGAGAATTGCTCATCATATGAGCTAGTTTATACCAGAGAAAATAATCTGAGAGAGAGTACACTACCAAACTGCTCTACCAAGTCACACATTATTATTTCTGCTTCCTTCATTCTATTCTTTACAAACTGGCCACTAACTCAAGCCTAAATTTAATGGGAATTAGACAAGTAACAGTGGAAAGAAAACTAGAAGCTATCTTGGGGGCTAGCTACCACAAATTAGGTGACATTATCTACTCTATTTAACCCACTATCATGATGTGCCATAAGTATAAAACTTCTTCTACTTAAAGAATGCACTAAAAGAGAGAAAAAAAAGTTTAAAATATGTACTTGTTATAAAATCAACATAGAATTATATAACATTAAATTAAATATAAAATACATAGTTTCATATTAAAATTTAGAAAAAGTAACTGAATATTAATTAGTAATATTAAACATAAAGCTATATATGTTAAAATAAATTTAATTAGCATTTGAAGTATCTAGTGTAAACTTAATTGGTTATTAATAGGGCAAAATGAGGAAAAGTTTGTCAGTGATGGGAATATATATCAAAAGTGAAAGGTTGAGTTTGGAAAATTAGTAAGTTTAGGATGGTAAAGTTAAATAATAAAGGGTGAAAGGCAAAGGAATTTCTAGACCCCTGCGGCAGCATGAAAAAAAAATAGTGAAAAATAAAGGATGACTTCTTTGTAAAATTGAAAATTGTTCAATTTTGTTGTAACACAGAAGAGAAGGATGTTCTGATTGGAGTAAGTAAGTAGAGTCAAAGACAAGGAATCAATCACGGAATACATTTAACAATGCTGTCTTAGTTGAAGATAAAAGTTTGAAAGATTTAAAGCAGAAGAGTATCAATAATAGGACAAAAAATATAAAACTAGAGACAAAGAGATGAGTCATCAGACTGTGTCAGTTGTTCACATGATTGATAATAAAGACTTGGCCAAAAGCATAGCATTGAGTATTAAAATCAGAGCAATACAAAAGAGACTTATACTTCTGGTTGTGATAGAGTATCTTATGTCAGACAGACTTCCCTCTGGGAGCAGTTTTGAAATCTTGATAAAATTAAAAATTAAAAAGAACCAAGCAACAAGAACTAGAAGGGCCAAGATCATTAAAAAAAAAAAAAAAAAAGGGGGAAAGGAAAGGCATGGATCTGAGATCCATATTCTCCATGCCTTTTCTCCTTAAGGTATTAGACAATTCTTATTCTGTAAAAGCTAAATGCCAAAAGAAAAAGAAAAAAGAGGCAACAAACAAATCAAACTAAGCTGAACTTTGAGCATGCTCACAGTATCGGAGTGATGAAAATTAGAGATTTGTGACTTGTGAAAAAGGAGAGTCCTGGTAAACATTCATCAATTTCAGTTAAAAATTATGACAGGGTGTTATCTAGGAGTAAGAGCTAATAAAAAAAGTAGACTGGAAGGTTTAACTTAGAAATTACTCATTTTCTGATTTGATCAACTTGAAGTTCCTCTATGTGAAGTACCTTCCAAAAGAAAAGTATTGACTCTTTTCAAGAACAGTTAAAACCAACATCCTGAGCTGGTACAATTTTTATATACAATTTCAGATAGTTAATCAATAATCGCTAGGTATACCTCTTAATCTGGCCAAGATGGAGAACAGAGAGTAGATTTAACCTCTTATCTAAAACATGTGAGACAAAATAAATGATTTTCAGGATATTAGAATCAGGCAGTGAAAGGTAGTGATTACTGAGATGGAAAACCAGTGAGGCAAGCCCAAAGATAACACCAATTTATTACTCTGAGAAAGTGTTCAGGTCATAGCAAAGAGAGAAGAGTGTTCAGGTGGAGCCTGGTACACATCTTAACTTGAGGAGACAGAGATGAGATGAGAGACCAGTGAAACAGAATCAGCTAGAATTCACAGGACAAAATGACGGAGACAAGAAACCTGTGCATCTACAGAATCCAGGACACCTGCTGGAGGTCTCCTTGAATATTCATAAGAGAACTGATCAATATGACATGACAGAAAACACCCTGAAGCCAAGGAAATGGCATACAGAAAGATTAAAGGGAACAGGAACTAATACTCACACAGGGCTAGGATAGTGCATGTTATACCACCCAGATTGGAAAAACCGATAATTCATGGGGCATTGAATAAAGTATTCAGTAAGGTATTGCCTTAGTAGTATGAGATATTTATCCCTAGACTAAATGCTGCTCTGTCACACCTAGCAAATCTTAAGACTCAAAAGGATCAAATGGATTTCATTTAACTTAATTGCATCAAAAACAAATCTCAAGAATATTTGTAGAAAACCAAAAGTACATGCCATCAAAACATTAAAATTCACAATTGCTGGCATCCAATAAAAGATTACAAAGCGTGAAAAAGAAACAAGAATGTGAGGTCATAATGAGGAGAAACATTGATAAATAAAAACAATCATGGAACAAACACAAATGATGACATTAAAATAACTATTCTAATAATACTTTTCAAAATGTTAGAGATAGGGAGGATATAGAGAAGTCCTAAATTGATCCTACAGAGAAGAAAACAATTATATCTGAAATGAAAAATACAATGGAACCAATTAAAGACTGGTAAGATATCACAAAGAAAATGTTAATAAACTTGAAAATATAACAGTAGAAACTTCTAGATTAAATACCAGGAAAGAAATTGATCTGGGGGGGAAAAAAGAAGGAAATGGACGTCTGTTAATTGTGGGGTAACTTCATGTGACTCAATCCATGTATATTTGTAGTCTCCAAAAGGGCTTAGAGAAAGGAGGGATAGAGATTAAGAAAAAATATTTAAAGAAATAATGATAAAAGTATCACTCATTAGAAAAATATAACAATTCTAAGGGCGCCTGGGTGGCTCAGTGAGTTAAGCTGCTGACTTCGGCTTAGGTCATGATTCCAGGGTCCAGAAATCAAGCCCCGCATCGGGCTTTCCGCTCAGCGGGGAGCCTGCTTCCCCCCTCTCTCTGCCTGCCTCTCTGCCTACTTGTGATCTCTCTCTGTCAAATAAATAAATAAATAAAAATCTTTAGAAAAATATATAACAATTCTAAATTTTTTTTTAAAGGTTTGTTTATTTATTTGACAGAGAGAGAGATCACAAATAGGCAGAGAGATAGACAGAGAGAGAAATGAGGAGAAGCAGGCTCCCTGCTGAGCAGAGAGCCCAATACGGGACTCGATCCCAGGCCCCTGGGATCATGACCTGAGCCAAAGGCAGAAGCTTAACCCACTGAGCCAACCAGGCGCCCCACAATTCTAAATTTTTATTTGCCAAATAACACCACCTTATAATGTACCAGAAATATCCATTAGCTGAAAGGAGAACTACATAAGTCCAAAATAATAGCATAGTATTTATAATGCATTTTCTTATTACTGATAGAACAAATCATTAGGTATTTTTAACATGATTAACAAATGAGTTAAGTAATAAAATATATATTGGGATGCCTTAGTGGTTCAGTCTGTTAAGTGTCTGCTTTTGGCTCAGGTCACAGGGTCCTGGATTAAGTTCTGCATCAGGCTCCTTGCTGAGTGGAGCCCTTTAACTGCTGCTAACAGTGCCTGTGAGCTCAATCTCCCTCTCTGACAAATAAATAATATCTTTTTAAAAAGTATATATTGAGTATTTTTTTAAAGATTTTATTTATTTATTTGACAGAGAGACATCACAAGTAGGCAGAGAGGCAGACTGAGAGAGAGGAAGGGAAGCAGGCTCCCTGCTGAGCAGGGAGCCCGATGCGGGACTCGATCCCATGACCCTGAGATCATGACCTGAGCCGAAGGCAGCGGCTTAACCCGCTGAGCCACCCAGGCACCCTTAATTGAGTATTTTAAATTAAGATAATCTATTTTGGAAAAATTTTAGAATTATAAAAAGTTGAACACATATTACAGAAAATTCCCATAAACCTCTCAACATTTCTTCACACCCCATAGTTTCTTCTATTATTAACATTTTTCCTTTGCTACATTTATTATTATTAATAAAATAATATTGATACATTATTGTTAATTGAAGTTCAGCACTTATGTTAAGGTTCATGCTTTGTGTTATCCAATTTTATGGGTTTTGACACAAGATAATGCTGAAATTATGTCTGAAAATTCTAATGCTGAAATTATGTCTGTGAAATAAATTGATCTGTAATTAAAAACATTTCTACAAATAAAACACCCTTCTCGACTTGTGAAAGATTCCAAAAATTGTTATTAAATTTATTGAGATGTAATTCGGATACAATGAATCCATGAACTCATGTGTAAAACTTAATAAGTTTAAGAATAGTTATATAACCATCATCATATGTACAATACAGAAAAGGAATTGGAAAACTGTTTTATAAAGGGCAAGATAATATTTATAATATAAACTCTGTAGGCCATGAGTCAAAATAGGGAAATTCTGTACTTATTTATATAACTGAGTAGAAAATAATTTTCCAAAAATACTTTGAATAAAGTTCAAATTATGATTATGGTGGAGTACAATAGTTTTGTACTGGGTCTTTTAATAATAAGAATGGAAATCATTCTGAAGAGAAGCTTCTCACTTAATTGGGCTTTTAAAATTATTGTTCTCACTTATCAAAAATGGTTGTAAATATTTATGCATCAATACCAAACTAATGGAATTTTATGTATTTCACCTTTGATAGTGTCTTCACATAGATTAGCACTGCCATATACTGTTATCAGTCCATTAGAATATATTTTAATTGAGCATATTCATCTCTCTTAAAGCACCATATAAAGCTACAGTAGATACTTCTCTTATATTTTCCTTTTATCATGTCATACATTATAATTGAATCACTTCCAAATGAGGAATAGGTGGAAGCTCTTCAACTGCATTGTTGAATGGATTTTAAAATATGAAAATTACCTTTGTATTTGTATCAAGATTAAAAAAAAACTATATTGTAGTTTGAACTCAGAAAATATAACTCTTCCAAATAATGTGGCGGTAGAGACTGCATAGGGCATATATAAAAAATGATTTGACAGCATAGGGCATATATAAAATGATTTGACATTACTTGGGGTACAAATTAAATCAATGGTCATTGAAATGACTTTCCCCCACATAAGTTTTCATATAGGCATTGTTTTGCCTTGTAATTTTAGATTGGCTAATTAATAGACATTATGAAATATGCAATAAAATCTATTTTGCAAATCCATTTTTTCCCTCAACTTTTTCTAAAGATTTTTTGAGTTTAGGGATTTTTTTTTTTTTTTTTTGCTAGTCCATAGAATTTCTGTATTGTAAGCCACGTTAGCATGCCACAAAACTGGTAATGCTTAATTCTGAGAGCAAATGAAATTCATTTTTTACGGCACTGCTTTAATAACACATAATTTAAATACTATCATTAGAGTTTTTGCTGGTGAATAATATAATAAATAACCATATATTTTCAAAAACTTTTAAATTTTGTTCAAATAACTCTTTTTCTACTTGACATATATTTTCATCTTCATCCATTGTAACACATCTTAGCAGATTCTACTTCAGGTTGTGCGGAACTCTTTTCCCTTAACTTCTTTGAAAGTAATCTTTCCTATGACTGTTCAGGGCATACCATTGATAGAGGGTAATTTTCCAGTCACTTCAAATTCAGCATCAATTCCTTGAATAAACAACAACCCAAAAGGATCTATAGCAATGATTGACTTATCAGGGTGCCTGGGTGGATCAGTGGGTTGAGCCTCTGCCTTGGGCTTAGGTCATGATCTCAGGGTCCTGGGATTGAGCCCCTCATTGGGCTTTCTGCTCAGGAGGGAGCCTGATTTTCCTCCTCTCTCTGTCTGCCTTTCTGCCTACTTGTGATCTCTCTGTCAAATAATTGAATAAAATCTTTAAACAAAAATTATTGACTTATCAAGAGCCAAGAAAAACCATTTCAAATAATTTGTCTTGATTTTTTATTATATATATTCATTAGAAAAATCAGTCATCAAATGTTCTTTAAAAATTTGCATAGCACCAAATTACTCAACAAATAAAAGTGCCCTTCTGCAAGTTTTAGTGTTTGGGTCAGCTATTTTTTTTTTCCCCCAGAAATAGTATCTGCATAAATTATCATGTTCCAATGAATTCATTGGTTATAAATAAACTCTATAAAAACTTTACAGCAAAGACCCACAAGCTGGAACAAAACAAGATATTCAAAGTAGACAAAGACAATTCATTCTACCTCTCTAGAAATTCTTTTACTTCTAAGCCCACAGAAAATCTGTTTCTCAGGCTGCAGAATTTTTTCTTCTTTTAAAAAGTGTTACCTACAGCCATTTTCTCTAATGTAATGTAAAAGGTGGTGATTAATTTTAATATTCACCAAAATACTTAAACCTATAAACTGTATGATTGAACCAATATTAAGAATGTTCCTAGACAGTTTATAGCAAAGTACACATCTATTTTAAATATCAAGATGTAAAAGTACCTTCATTAACTTCATTAATGTCAGTAAGGAGGGGAGAACAAACACTTGTATTTTTGTTGTGTTATTAGAAACATTTTATTAACAAGTCTTACAAATCTGACAAGATTTGGAATATTTTAAAAATAAAGTTCATATTTCATTCAATTAAAAGTGCATATTTAAATAATGAGCATGTTTTCACTAACTGCGTGAGTATATATTTATATAGTCAGTTTTCGCTTTCTATTACAAGGTCATTTAATGCCCTAAGGATTTAATCATATTAGGAACACTGTGTAATCCTTTAGAAAAAACATGCATTGGGTACATGCACACACACATACAAACAAACACACTTTTTCAGTTTCTCTTTTTGTTGTTTGTCTGTTTCAGTTTTTTACACAATAAAGAAAAGAAGCCAGGAGAGGGAAATTGATAAACAAAATAAACAAAATGTAAGTATTTGAGTATTTCATATTTCCCTTATTGTCTATATATTTATATCACTGTTCTGAACCTAAAAATTCTTTCCAATAATGAAAATCATCGTTATTTTCTAAATCTTTAATCTTCAGACTAGTTTTTAACTGTTTCTTCTCAAGTAAGAAGCACAGGTATCTGAGAGCTTAAATAATGAGAGAAAGGGAAGAAATGTGAGGATTAAATCATTTTTTATTTTGCAGATGAGTAAAGTGATCTGAGAAATTAATTTGCATCTCCAAATAACCTGCATGACTATTGGTATTCACAGCTGTTATATCTGATACACTTTATTAATAGAATGCATTTTGAAAAGTAATTTTAAATTTGTCATTTGCTTACCTTCTGAATAGATTTTCACATGTAAGTTTCTTATATACTCATTTATAAAGCAAGTATATTAAAGAGATCTTCATATAGCTTTAAAATTTAATTTATATGCATTTGGTTATACTTAGAAGTTTTATTTTTCTGTGTAATCCTTGGATGATAAAAACCAACAATTAATTTATGTGGAGGCTGGAAAAGAGACAAGTATAATATGCCACATTATTAAAATATATTAAAATCAAAACAAATTAAAAGATGCTGCACAAATTGAGCTTTTGATGGGATAATACAGTTTTGAGTAAAGGAAGACATACATTGATGTTTGAGAGAGACAAGTTTTGAACCATAATACAAAGAAGGAAAAAATAAACGTGGTTTTCAAAGAATGTAGTTGGTTGGTAAGTTGATGAGAGAAGGCATTTTGGTTGAATGACATGGCATGAGCAAAACTTTTGAATAAAGTAATTGGCAAAAGTTTGAGGACACCAGAATCTCAGCATTGTAAATAAGTGACTATCTGATCACAGTTTCTAGGCAAGGTGACTCTAACACTGAATATAGTATTTTTTTTAAAGATTTTATTTATTTATTATTTATTTTACAGATAGAGTTCACAAGTAGGCAGAGAGGCAGGTGGGGTTGGGATGGTGGGGGTGGGGAAGCAGGCTCCCTGCTGAGCAGAGAGCCAATGCAGGGCTCTACCCCAGGACCCTGAGATCATGGCCTGAGCCAAAGGCAGAGCCTTTAACCCACTGAGCCACCCAAGCGCCCCTGAACATAGTATGTATGTATGTATGTATTTATTTATTTTTTTAAAGATTTTATTTATTTATTTGACAGAGATCACAAGTAGGCAGAGAGGCAGGCAGAGAGAGAAAGGGAAGCAGGCTCCCTGCTGAGCAGAGAGCCTGATGCAGGGCTCAATCCCAGGACCCTGAGACCATGACCTGAGCCAAAGGCACTGAGCCACCCAGGCACCCCTGAACATAGTATTTAAATAACAATATGTATCTAAAAAATTTACTTTTCTTCTACCTGCTTTGACATTGTAATTCTTTGTGGCTAAATTTACCTAAAGTTCCTTTGACATGCTATAGAAGATAAGGCTATATTCTCAGATCTTTAGTTTCTGTATGGAATTGGGAATGCCATTATCAACTTAAACAGGAAGCACTCTTAAAACTTGTTTTTAATTCTTAAACTTGTTTCTGATAGGTATTTAAATAAGTTATTGTTCTTGTTTGTTGTTCTTTTACTCACATACTTTTTTATTGTGATATTTAAATGATCTGTTAGAATTAATCATTTCCCAAGACCAATCCTGAAATGACTTACTGGTTTATAAATCTAAAATGAACTTTAAGAAGTAGACAAACTTTTGTTATCAATGCTGTAAGACTTTATAGCATCTCTACAGATAGTTTTAGAAAGTACATTTGTGCCAGCAAGTTATTTTATTGAAAATGAAAATTTCAAATTCAAATAATATCTCAACAAACTTGACATTCTACAATTAAGATTGTGGCAATGAAAGTCTTTAAGAACTTTGCTTAATTTAAATCAAACCCACCAGTAATGGATTCTGATTTTATCACTGATAACCCTGATTTTGAGCATTAACTTCTCTGGGCCTTTTCCTGGGCCTAAATGAGGTGATGAATACATTTTCTCTGGGTTGTGGACAAATTTAAGAATTTCCTAAAGGGCTCCTAAGTTATATGCAAAATATCACAGTAAATACAATTTAGTATTCTGGAACATTCCATAGCATGAAAGATTTTCCATAAATATTCTAGAAGACTTAAGGAAATGTATTGATAATGTAGAATTTCCCTGGAATAAAGACTTGTAGTTGGGGCAGAGGGTAGAGTTGTTGCTTAAGTCTCCAGATTAATGTCTCATAATTTCACCTTTGTACTTGCAAAGCGTCTTATAATTAATCTTCCCTTTAGATTGTAACCTCTTTAGGGGTTAGAGAGGAATAAGAATGCAAAGAAAAAAAACTCAGAAAGGAGAAGTACTTCTGTACCTTACTTTTCCAACTATAGAAATTTGCCTAGGGCTGTTCAGACAGTTAGGAGCTGGAGAGTAAGTAAATAACTTTAGATATGGCAATGTATGACACACTGCAAGTCCAAGAGTTTTACACTCATAGAGATCTGTGTTCCTTTACCTCCTAGTAATATAACCTTTGGCAAGTTGTTTTGTTTTTGTAAGCCTCAATTTCTGCATATGAACAACAGAAAGTGTCTTTGTGATGAATGCAATGTTCCTAACACCTAAAAACACTCAGTTCTTGAAAATCTAGTATTACAGAGAAATGAAGTATCAAAACCAAAGTTAATGGAAAAAATTTATGAAAAGTATGGGTTTGAGATCTCCTGTAAAATATGTTTAGAAGTCAATAAAGGTGAGATATTTATTCAGATAATGATATTCACTTATTAGACAAATCCTAAAATAACCTCAATTATACACTCTAGTGTATCTAGTCACAACTCTTATTTTACTAAATGATTTTTAAGAAAATATAAAGTAAACAAATGTATTTGTATGTATTACTTTTAAAATGTTCAGTTTTATTTTAGTTATATAAGATATTATTTTATGAATTTACATAAAAGTTATATAGTCATATAGTTACAAAGTATGTATGTATATGTGCATATATGTATTTTTACCTTTGTTTTCTTAGATACCCCTTTAGTCAGGAATTTGAATATAATAAGGACTGACATTTGTTCATTTGTTTTTGTTTTGTTTTGTTTTGTAAATATTCAGGGATCTTAGCAGCAGTAAGCTCTCTCTATATGCTTAACTGGGTGAGCATACATAAGTTCACTCTATGAGCATTTGCATAAAAAGCTTTTACTCAAATGATTAACATACCAATTGGCTACTGAGCCAAATTTTAAACATTGCTTAATTTCAAATGATCAAACAATTGAATGGTACCTTGAAACTTGTGAGATTTGAGAAAATTTTGTGACTTCCACCTAAAACAAATACAAAAAATAAAAGTAGAAAAAAATGTGTAAAATACAAATCTGTATTTTACAAAAGAAAGAGGACTAGATTGAAAACTTGGGAGAATTGGGTTGAAATTTTGACTCATACTTATAAGCATGTCAACTTAGAACACATTTGTTAGTTTTGCCCTGTGAGCCTCATGATTAGCAATACCTGTTGTCATTGAAGGAGAGTTGTTAGAACAAATTAAATAATGTCTGTAAAACTATATTTTATAATGGAGAATGCATTACAAACATGAATATAAAATGATCTTAAATTTAAAACAAGATATAATTATTTCATGATATTGTTTTTTTCTGAAGTCTTATATGCATATAAGGAGAGAAGAGATCAACTGTAGTACTAGTACTTTTACTCAGAAAGTGCAAAAATAGGAAAAATGAGATTTGGAGTCTTAGGGAATAAGAAACAGTACATTTCATGACTCTCCAGAATTATAGGGAATGCTACTCTGAAAACTTATGATGGATCTATGAGTTTTGAAATATAGTGTCTTGTCCGCCTCCGAGTAGAATGAAAGTCTAAAATGGAACTTTTTTACCTTCTGCTCTTTTTTACTAGTTAAGTTAGTAATAAATATAATTTATCTCAGGTGAGGAAGAAACTAAGCCTCCTAAATTATGGTGATTATTATGTTTCAGTCCCCTGAAGAAGTCATGGCATGGGTGATTGTTCTTGTGTGTGTGTGTTTTACTGTATGCTAGATGCAAAATAATGTATATAATAATGTAATAATGTATATAATAATATATAATATATAAATAATATATAATATATAAATATAATAATGTATAATGTATATATAATAAGTGTAGATTCTGTTCACAAAATTATAACTAATTCAGAACAGAAAATTGGCTCATGAAAATAAGAAATGCTATAGTGAAAACAGTGTAGGATTAGGATTGATTTTTTAAAATATTTTATTTATTTATTTGACAGACAAAGATCAAAAGTAGGCAGAGAGAGGGAGGAAGCAGGCTCTCTGCTTGGCAGGGAGCCAGATGCGGGGCTCAATCCCAGGACCCTGAGACTATGACCATAGCTGAAGGCAGAGGCTTTAACCCACTGAGCCAGCCAGGCATCCATGTAGGATTGATTCTTAACCAGCCTAAAACATTGAATTCCTAAGAGATTCATATTAACTGACACAGGTAACAGTGTCTTTACATCTGCAATCAATGGATTGGAATTACACTATTAAAAAGGTTCCTTACAGAATTCAGAGTATTAACCTTAACCTTCTTTCTGTTGAAAAAGTAAATTATTTCCACTTAGTGTGGCAGACATATGATACACATAAAAATATAGGTTTGTGTTATTTTATTAACTAAACATTGATATTAATAGCTAACTTATGCTGTCAGCTTTTTTTTTTTAACCTAATTTACCTTGTTTACTTTTTTTACAATGACATACACATATGGTAGGATCAAGGTAGAAAATTAAGCAGTATGACTCTGAAGAAAACACATTATAAGCATTAACTAGTTACTAATTTGATTCTAGCACATGCCTTAACTGCAATGATTAATGCACTTTTAACAAAAGAAAAAAAATGAGTCATCCTGTTTATGAAAAAGATTTAGTAGCGTAGTAATTAATCTTTCCATTTATGGGAGAAAATTATTTACTGCAAATTTTATTTACTTACTAATACAGATGAATCATCCTAGATGACAGTTAAATTCATATCAAACCATGGTCTATGTTTCAGTATTGATGAATTTGATATATGATTTTCTTCATATGTTCGCTTTTTTATTTTCAGTCACCAGTGTATCAGTTCCATTAGCAGAAAAATCACATAAATATTGCTTCTTCTCATCAATTATATAAACTTTTAATGACACAGCTAATTCACTCTTGCAATAACAACATCAACAACAACAACAAAAACTCCAAAAAACAGTATCAAAAATGACATAACTATATAACTGTGAACCTGGAGCCTATGACAAAGGAAGTGAATGATGGTGGTATGGAATGTGAAGACAATCATGTTCAATAAATTTAGAGAGAAGCTGTCATTTTTTATAATATCAGTTCATTTACTTTAATTGGTTTTCAACTTAGCATATTTTATATATTGCAAAATAAATAATATTCCACAGATATAAAGATCTGCTGAAACTTGGAAAAGGAAATTATGAGTCATAATGAATGGTTTATGAGGGATTCTTATAATTGGGTAATAGTATATATGATTACTAAATTATAAATATTACTTCCAATGATCTTCATCCTTCACACTACCATTTTCTGAATCACACTCTTCAGGTAGAAACTTGTTTGTAACAAAGAAAATACATTACACTGAATCAGGAGTATTTTCAAGATGTGTTTAAAGTAAATTATTTCAGTAGAAATCAATTATATACATTAATATCAAGAATTATGTTATATGAATGATAGTCTATGATTATACTCCAGTCATGGACTCTTGGTAAAACTTAATAGTTATTTTTTCCTTTATAACATGGCAAAAACCTTTGTCCCTAAAATTAGAAATTCTAATACTGGTGAACCCACTTTCTGTTAGTATAAAATATTAGAAAGGTGTAAACTTAGATTATATCCTCTATTCTTCTCAAATTATTATATCTATATACATCAGTTTCCCTTATATAATTTTATTTAATATGAAGAATCTGAGCTACTATGAAGGGGCATGTTAAGTTAAATATTAAGTTGTAACAGATCCAGCAGTTGAATTTTAAATTCTGTGCTTCTGGGGCACCTGGGTGGCTCAGCTGGTCAAGTGTCTGATTCTTGATTTAAGCTCGGGTCATGATCTCAGGCTTGTGAAATGGAGCCCCATGTAGGTCCCTGTGCTGGATGGGGAACCTGCTAAATATTTGCTCTCTCTCTCCCTTTTGCCTGCCCTTCTATAAATAAATAAATAAATAAACAAACAAACAAATAAATAAAATAAAAATAGATTGCATGGCTCCTATTTGGTGTATGATTTGAGTAAATTTATTGCTTCATTCATTTATTCATTCATTTGGTCCTTCTACTGGGTAATTACTTTATCCTATGTGCATTTAATCACAGTGTTCATAAAGGACATAAAAGAACTTCACACAGAATTCACTTGCTAGCTAAACATACTTTTATATATACATTTTATATGTCAACCTTTCAACCTTACTGGGCCATAGGGTGCTCAGGTATTTGGTCCAACATTATTCTAGATATTTCTGTGAGGGTGTTTTTGGAAGAGTTTAACATTTAAATTGGCAAGACTGAGTAAAGTAGATTGCCATCTTTAACGTGCTAGGCTTCATCTAATTAGTAGAAGGCTTGCCTAGAACAGAAAGGCTAATCCTCCCCTAAGTAAGGGAGAATTCTTTCGGCCTGAGAGCCTGAGGAGAATATCAGCTCCTTTCTAGCCTTTAGACTTAAACTGAAATATCATCTCTTCTGGAGGATGCCAGCCTTTAGATTGGAACTGCACCATTGGCTCCCTGGGTTTCAGCGTACCAACTCACTCTCCAAGTCTTGGGGTTTTCTAGTTTCCATAATTGTGTAATCCCATTCCTTGTAATCAATGAATCAGTCTCTCTCTCTTTCTCTCTCTTTCTTCATACATATATATACACACACATTTATATATAAACGTGTATGCACACTCTCTCACACACACACACGCATCCTATTGGTTCTGTTTCTCTGAAGAATCCTGACTTGTACACTACACTGTTTAGCATTTGATTAAATAGATATGGGCAGTTTAATAGTTAAACAGATCATGATGAAATGGGTGTGCAGTCCCATGTCTTCTGTATGTGGTATGCAGAGTTCAGTATTCAGTTTTAAACAGACACTACAGCATATTCAAAGAGTTGAAAGCTGGAGAGAGTATGACTTTGGTAAACTGCAAGAAACTAACTAGAGCATAGAAGACGTATGAGGAAGTTGAGAAGGATGAAACTCAAATGCTCCATGCTGATGGTAGTCAACCACTTGAACCATATAACCCATTGACTACTCTTCTTTAAGAAATTGGCAGTAATAAATCCATTTATTCATCCCTATATTCGGTGTTTGATACACAGAGAAAAAGTGTGAAGAACCAGGTGTCCACTCCCATATGCACAGTGCTTGGAAATTAGTAGTTCATCTTTTTTTTTTCTAAATTATAAGTTCCATTTTATCAAACATATGTTTTCTGACAACACTATAGTATGAACCCTTTGTGATAAAACTACCAAAAGTAATGTCTTCATAAACGAAAATAAATGATTAGATAATCTATTCAGCTATATTTCTAAAAACAACTTTAACCAAATAAACAGCAATACATTTGACCTGTCATTAGAATGAATTGTATTGCAAATTTTCCTTATTCCTACCTGCCTTTTTCCTTCCTTCTTTTCTTTACCTATTTTTGTTTTCACCATTTTATATTTTATATTATATATGAAAAATGTTTTCATTTTTATGAAATTTTATTTCATTTTATTTCATATTTTAATAGATAATATATTCATATGGTTAAAAATTAGAAAGTATAAAAACTTTTATATTGAGAGATATTCTCCTATCTTGGTATTGATTTGTGTGTTTTTGATTACCAATTTGTCCTATATCTGAAACTTTTAAAATATTCCTTACCCTCAATTTCACCAACTTTTCTATCTGTTCCTAAAGGTATGGTACTTTTTCATCTCTTTCAAATGATGCCTATTTTTTTTATTTGATACCTTTTATAAAATCTAGCTTCAATATGAGTTTCTATGTTTACTTTTATGTGGATCTCATAAACGTTAGGGTTGTGATTCCATAGAGAAAAAGGTAATTGTGGAATCTGAGGTACCTAATATTAACTGTTTCAGGTCTGATTTATTATTAAATCATTAAATGGGTATGCCAGAAGGTCTACATGCAGAATTAGGCTCAGGAAGTCACTGAAACTGCAAGTGAGTAATGTAATTTTTGTCTCACATCTCAGTGGGTCCACTCTTGTCATATTATGTTTCTTTTTCACCCTACTTCATAGGAAGTTCTTCATGATCCACTGTCTGATTTATAAATAGTTTTTATTTTTATGTGATTTCTCTCTCTCTCTCTCTCTGTATCTGTATCTATGTGAACTGTACCCATAGAGCATTATAACCCCACTCTGAAAAATACTGGGGAAGAATAAGCCTCCTGTCATTGGTACAGATCAAGAGTGGTATCTCATGATCTACTTTGCTTGGTTGGAGATATCTGCTGGAGTTAAAGGTCTACACTAATGGACAGTGGGTAATAGATTGGACACATATCTGAGAACTTGGAAAAATTGAGATTGCAGTATTGACGACAAGGATGTTTGGGGAAAAGGTATATGGTTAAAGAACTTTACATGGTAGACTCATACAGAGAATGTACATTTTTTCCAAGTGAATTCTCATCAAATGATAGCCACTGGAGGAGGGACAGAAAAAGAACCTCTCAGTAATAATTTGACAAATGAAAAAAGATACTAATGAAACTTTTCTCCAGCTACCACACTGTTTGCTAAAAGGGCTAATGAACAAATCAGACATAGCAAGAATGGAAGCAATACATGGACTCATTAATATGTTTTTTTTTTTCTTCATCAAAGCTGAATTGGCTATCATTACAACTTGATATTCTCGATGAACTAGATATCAGTAATCCTGAGCACTTCATTTGACACCATACCTTGGAGGGATCAGCCTGCCTACCAATGGCAGGTTGATTTCATTTAATATATATCTACCATGGAAGGAGCCTGATTAACCTATATTGGAATATGGATTTGTTATAGAGGTAGATTTTTCTTTTTTGTCTACCATTCTGTAACCATTTGCATCTTTACTGAATCCTTAATCATTTACATACCTCATTGAATGTGTTTTTGATCAATAAATTATTCTTAAAGCAATAAAATTTTAAAAAATGAACTTATGCTTAAAATAATAAGAACCAAGATGCCCTTCAACGGATGAATGGATAAGGAAGATGTGGTCCATATACACTATGGAGTATTATGCCTCCATCAGAAAGGACGAATACCCAACTTTTGTAGCAACATGGACAGGACTGGAAGAGATTATGCTGAGTGAAATAAGTCAAGCAGAGAGAGTCAATTATCATATGGTTTCACTTATTTGTGGAGCATAACAAATAACATGAAGGACAAGGGGAGTTAGAGAGGAGAAGGGAGTTGGGGGAAATTGGAAGGGGAGGTGAACCATGAGAGACTATGGACTCTGAAGAACAATCTGAGGGGTTTGAAGTGGTGGGGGTGGGAGGTTGGGGGAACCAGATGGTGGGTATTAGAGAGGGCACGGATTGCATGGAAGCACTAGGTGTGGTGCAAAAAGAAGGAATACTGTTATGTTGAAAATTTTTAAAAAAAGAATATCAGTTGCCATATTTCTCCTCATTCAGAAACAAGTGGTCTTAAAGAATAGTGGAAATTTCTATAGAATACTCAATTAAAATGCTATAAGAGGGCCAGTACATTTTGGTTTGATATATAATATAGGCTCTGAACAAAGGATAAATATGTAGTGCTATTTTTCCCAGAGTTAGGAACACGAACTCACCAAGAGACCAAGAATTAGAAGGTAGTGTGGCAGTTTCTAGTCAGAATTCCTGACCAACTTTAAAAATACTGATTTCCCTATAGGTAACATTCAAAGAGTTCCACTATTTAAGAGGTCTTAAAATAGTTGGAGAAAAAAATCTCCCCCAGGGGATTCCAGATCAGTTTCCGTTGAATTTATAACTGTGACTGCTAAATGGCTATATTAATAAGAGTTTGATAGATAAACATAAGCAATAGGATATATAGAAAGATTTGTTATAACTGGCTCATGCAATTATGGAGGTCAGGAAACCCTATAATCTGCCAGCAGCCAGCCGGAAAATCAGGAAAGCCATTTCAAATTCAGTTCGATTCACTTCAAATGCCAAGGGTTGAGAACCAGGGGAGCTGATGGTATAAATCTCAGTCTTGAGGCCAAAGTCCTGAGAATCAGGAGCTACCATGTCAAAGACCAAGAAAAAAATAAAAGGCAAGAAAAGATAATTTGCCCTTCCTTCACTTTCTGTTCTATGAGGCCCTTAATGGATTGGATGGTGCCAAAACACATTGGGTAGGGTGGATTGTCTTTTCTTTAGTCTACTAAATCAAATGCTAATCTCTTCCAGAAATAATCTTTACAAGCATACCCAGAAACAATGCTTCACCATATACCTGGAAATGCTGTATCCCAGTCAAACAGGTTTATAAAATTAATTGTTAACATGGCTATTTGGGAGGCACCTGGGTGGCTAAGTGGATAAAGCCTCTCCCTTTGGCTCAGGTCATAATCTCAGGGTCCTGGGATCAAATCCCGCATTGGGATCTCTGCTTAGCAAGAAACATGTTTCCCCTTTCTCCCTTTCTGCCTGCCTCTCTGCCTACTTGTGATCTCTGTCTGTCAAATAAATAAATAAAATATATATATATTTTTTTAAATGGCTATCTGGGCTTCCCACATCATTGAGGAAAATAGGAAAAGAAAGGTTTATCATGTTGTCTGGACTGACTGTTCCTGATTAACAAACAGCAATACTATTCCAAGTAGTAAATAAGAAAGATATAAGGCACCTCCAGGAAATTCCATGTCCAGTGGCTAAATTAACTTGAGCCACTTAACTTTACCCACTTAAAGCTTGGTAACAGCTTTACAACATAGTAATAGGATTTGTTGGTCTTTTTTTTTTTTTGACAGAGTGATAAAGAGTTCAGGTAGGCAGTGTGGCAGGAAGAGTGAGAGAGGCTCTCTCTAAGCAGGGAGCCCAATGTGGGACTCGATCCCAGGATTCTGGGATCATGACCTGAGCCGAAGGCAGACACCATCTAACAGCCACCCAGGTGCCCCCAACATAGTAATATTAACAGAGGTTTCTAATCTTCAAGAAGGTTTTGTTGAAAACCAATTAAATACCTAGCATTTACAGTGACATTAATGGAACTGGAGGGGATTATGCTGAGTGAAACAAGTCAAACAGAGAAATACAATTATCATATGGTTTCACTCATATGTGCAACATAAGGAATACTGTGGAGGACCTTAAGAGAAGGGAGGGAAAACTGAATGGGATGAAATCAGAGGGAGACAAACCATGGGAGACTCTGGACTCTGGGAAACAAACTGAGGGTTACAGAAGGGAGGAGGTGGGAGGATGGGGTAACCAGGTGATGGGTATTTAAGGAGGGCACGTGTTGTGATGATCACTGGGAGTTATATGCAACTAGTGAATCATTGAACATTACATCAGAAACTGATGATGATGTTGGCTAACTAAGCATAATAATAAAAAAAGCAAAAAACAAAACAAAAACCCCACAAAAATCACCCTGTCAGTTGAGAAGCTAATTAAAAGCGGAGCATATAAACCAGAAATTAAGAAAAGTTCATATAAATAATAATTTTGGCCTTGTGAACACTTGAAGAAATTAAAGCCATAGAAATAAGCTGTGGGTTAGTTACATTAACTTATTTTTCCCAACATAATCTTCCACTTTTATTTATATAGGATATACTGGCTGGAATTAATTTTATTAATAAATATACAGTTTATCGATTATTGAGATATATCTGTGAATAAATGGGAGAGGAAAAACCATTACTTAGAAATTTTAAACTTGGAGATATAATCAATAATTGATTAAACTGGAAATCTTGCCCATTGGGGACAAAGGAACATATTTTTACTTTTATGTAGGCAGTTATGTTTAGGGGTATTGTTAGTTAAGGATGGTAATTGTAGTGGACATATATTTTGATGACTATCTAATCTGGGAAGATTGTTAATTGCCTACATTGCTTGATCACTCTACATTTTACTTGTTCACATTCTACTTGCCTTTCCAATATAAAAATCTCACCCAAACCACTTTTTTACACTCAAAAAAATAAAAAATTGCTTTCCCTATACTAAGGTTCATATATGAAATTTAGATTCCACCGTTTAAATGCATTAAAGGGTACTTTTGATTAGTTTCATGGCAAAAGAGGTAGGTAACAGTGTATATCTTCTTTTTTTCCCTTTTATCCTTTGCCTTGCTTTTTTTTTTTTAATTAACATATAATGTTATTGTTTGTTTTAGGGGTACAGGTCTGTGATTCATCAGTCTTACACAATTCACAGCACTCACTGTAGCACATACCCTCCCCAAGGTCCATCACCCAGCCACCCCATTCTTTCCTCCCCACCTCCCTCCAGCAACTCTCAGTTTGTTTCCTGAGATTAAGAGTCTCTTATGCTTTGTCTCTTTCTCTGGTTTCATCTTATTTCATTTTACCCTTCCTTCCCCTATGATCCTCTGTCTTGTTTCTCATATTCCTCATACCAGTGAGATCATATAATTGTCTTTCTCTGATTGACTTATTTCGCTTAGCATAATAGTCTAGTCTTTAGTTCTATCCATATTGTTGCAAATGGCAAGATTTCAATTTTTGATGGCTGCATAATATTCCATTACACACACACACACACACACACATATATATATATATATATATATATACACACGTTCTTCTCTATCTATTCATCTGTTGATGGACATCTAGGAGTTTTCGATACTTTGGCTATTGTGGATATTGTTTCTATAAACATGGGGTGCATGTGCCCCTTAAGGTCATTATATTTGTATCATTGAGGTAAATACCCAGTAGTGTAATTGCTGGGTGTTAGGGTAGCTGTATTTTCAACTTTTTGAGGAAACTTTATACTATTTTCCAGAGTGGCTGCACCAGTTTGAATTCTGACCAACAGTGCAAGAGGGTTGCCTTTTCTCTGCACCCACGCCAACACCTATAGTTTCCTGTTTTGTTAATTTTAGGCATTCTGAGGTGTGAGATGATACCTCTTTGTAGTTTTGTTTTGCATTTCCCTGATGATGAGTGATGTTGAACTTCTTTTCATGTGTCTGTTAGCTATTCTCAATGTTTTCTTTGGAAAAAAATGTTTATTCATGTATTCTGCCCATTTCTTAACTGGATTATTTGCTTTTTGGTTGTTGAGTTTGATAAGTTCTTTATAGATTTTTGGATAGTAGCCCTTTATCTAATATATCATTTGTAAATATCTTGTCTTTTGGTTTTGTTGAATGTTTCCTTTGCTGTGCAAAAGCTTTTTATCTTGATGATGTACCAGTGGTTCATTTTTGCTTTCGTTTCCCTCGCCTTTGGCAATGTTTCTAGGAAGAAGTTGCTGTGGCTAAAGCAGAAGAGGTTGCTGCCTGTGTTCTCTCAAGGATTTTGATGAATTATTGTCTCACATTGAGGTCTTTCATCCATTTTGAGTCTATTTTTGTGTGTGGTGTAAGGAAATGGTCTAGTTTCATTCTTCTGCATGTGGCTGTCCAATTTTCCCAAGACCACTGGTTGAAGAAACTTTTCCACTGGGCATTCTTTCCTGCTTTCCTTAGTTGACCATAGAGTTGAGGGTCCTTTTCTGGGCTCTCTATTTTGTTCCATTGATCTATGTGTCTGTTTTTGTGCCAGTACCATACTATGTTGATGATTACAGCCTTATAATAAATAGATCGTGAGGTCTGGAATTGTGATGCCGCCATCACAATTTCTTTTTCAACATTCCCCTGGCTATTCAGGATCTTTTCTGGTTCCATATAAATTTTAGGATCATTTGTTCCATTTCTTAAAAAAATTTTTTTGATGGTATTTTGATAGGGATTACATTAAACATGTATATTGCTTTAGGTAGATTTGACATTTTCAGTATTTGTTCTTTCAATCCATGAGCATGGAACATTTTTCCATTTCTTTGTGTCTTCCTCAATTTATTTCATGAGTACTTTAGAGTTTTCTGAGTACAGATTCTTTGTCTCTTTTGTTAGATTTATTCTTAGGTTTTTTACAGTTTTGGGTGCAATTGTAAATGGGATCATCTCCTTAATTTCTCTTTCTTCTGTCTTGTTGCTGTATAGAAATGCAACTGATTTCTGTGCATTGATTTTTATATCCTGACACTTTACTGAATTCCTGTATGAGTTCTAGCAGTTTGGGAGTGGAGTCTTTTGGGTTTTTCACATAAATATCATATCATCTGCAAAGAGTGAGTGTTTAACTTCTTCTTTGCAGAGTCAGATGCCTTTTATTTCATTTTGTTGTCTGAGTGCTGAGACTAGGACGTATAGTCCTGTGTTGAATAGCAGTGGTGGTAGTGGACATCCCTGCAGTGTTCCTGACCTTAGGGGAAAAGCTCTCGGTTTTTCCAAATTGAGAATGATATTTGCTATGGGTTTTTCATAGATGTCTTCTATGATATTGAGATATGGGTCCTCTATCCCTATGCTATGAAGAGTTTTAATCAAGAAAGAGTGCTGTACTTTGTCAAATGCTTTTTCTGCATCTATTGAGAGTATCATATGGTTTTTGTTCTTTCATCAATGTATCATATCACATTGTTTGATTTGTGATGTCGAACTAACCTTGCAGCCTAGGAATAAATCCCACTTGGTCGTGTTGAATAATCCTTTTAATGTTCTGTTGGATCCTATTGGCTAGTATTTTGGTGAGAATTTTTGCATCCATGTTCATCAGGGATATTGGTCTGTAATTCTCCATTTTGATGGGGTCTTTGTCTGGTTTTGGGATCAAGGTAATGCTGGCCTCATAAAATGAGTTTGGAAGTTTTCCTTCCATTTCTATTTTTTGGAACAGTTCCAGGAGAATAGGTATTAATTCCTCTTCAAATATTTGGTAGAATTCTCCTGGCAAGCTGTCTAGCCCTGGGGTCTTGTTTGCTGGGAGATTTTTTTTATTGCTGCTTTAGTCTACCTACTGGTTATGGGTGTGTTCAGGTTTTCTGATTCAGTTTTGGTAGTTTATATGTGTCTAGGAATGTATCCATTTCTTCCAGATTGTCTAATTTGCTGGCATATAGTTGCTCATAATATGTTCTTATAGTTATTTGTATTTCTTTGGTATTGGTTGCGATCTTTCCTTTTTCATTCATGATTTTTCTACTTTGGGTCATTTCTCTTACCTTTTCGGTAAGTTTTGTCAAGGGTTTATCAATTTTATTAATTCTTCCAAGGAACTAGCTCCTAGTTTTGTTGATCTGTTCTACTGTTCTTTTAGTTTCTATTTCATTGTTTTATGCTCTAATCTTCATTATTTCTCTTCTTCTGCTGGGTTTAGGCCTTATTTCCTATTCTTTTTGTAGCTGCTTTGGGTGTAGGGTAAGTGTGTTTTTGAGACCTTTCTTGTTTCTTGAAAAAGGCTTGTATTGTATTATACTTCTCTCTTGACCCACCTTTGCTGAATCCCAAAGATTTTTAACAGTTGTGTTTTCATTTTCATTTGTTTCCATGATTTTTTTTTTAATTCTTCTTAAATTTCCTTGTTGACCCATTCATTCTTTAGAAGGATGCTCTTTAGCCTCCATGCATTTGTGTTCTTTCCAACTTTCCTCTTGTGATTGAGTTCTAGTTTCAAAGCATTGAGGTCCAAAAATATGCAGGGAATGATCCCAATCTTCTGGTACCAGTTGAGACCTGATTTGTGACTGATGATGTGATCTATTCTGGCGAATGTTCCATGTGCACTAGAGAAGAATGTGTATTCTGTTGCTTTGGGATGGAATGTTCTGAAAATATCTGTGATTTCCATCTAGTCCAGTGTATCATTTAAAGCTATTATTTCCTTGTTGATCTTTTGCTTAGATGATCTGTCCATTTCAGTGAGGGTGGTGTTAAAGTTCCCTCCTAATATTGTATTATTTTTGAGGCGCCTGGGTGGCTTAGTGGGTTAAAGCCTCTGCCTTCAGCTCGGGTCTTGATCTCAGGGTCCTGGGATGGAGCCCCGCATCCAGCTCTCTGCTCAGTGGGGAGCCTGCTTCCTCCTCTCTCTCTCTGCCTGCCTTTCTGCTTACTTGTGATCTTTGTATGTCAAATAAATAAATAAAATCTTTTAAAATAATATTGTATTATTGTTGATATGTTTCTTTGATTTTGTTATTAATTGGCTAATATAATTGGCTGCTCTCATGTTAGGGGCATAGGTATTTGAAATTGTTAGATCTTGTTATTGTACAGACCCTTTAAGTATGATAACATGTCCTCCCTCATTTCTTATTATAGTCTTTGATTTAAAATCTAATTCGTCTGATATAAGGATTGACACCCTAGCTTTCTTTTGATATCCATTAACATGGTAAATAGTTTTCCTCCCCCTTATTTTAAATCTGGAGGTGTCTTTGGGTCTAAAATGAGTCTCTTGCAGACAGCATATTCATGGGTCTTGTTTTTTTTTTGTTTGTTTGTTTTTTTGTTTTAATCCATTCTGATAGTCTGTGTCTTTTGATTGGGGCATTTAGCAGCCCATTTAGATTCAGGGTAATTATTGAAAGATGAATTTAGTGCTATTGTATTTCTTGTAAGGTGAATGTTACTGTGTATTGTCTTTGGTCCTTTCTGGTCTATGTTACTTTTAGGCCCTCTCTTTGCTTAGAGGACCCCTTTTCAATATTTGCTGTAGGGCTGGCTGGTGTTTGCAAATTTTTTTAGTTTTTGTTTCTCCAGAAAGCTTTGTATCCCTTCTTCTATTTTCAGTGACAGCTTAGCTGAATATAGTATTCTTGGTTGCATTTTTCCTCGTTTAGTGCTCTGAATGTATTATGCCAGTCATTTCTGACCTGCTAGGTCTCTCTGGATAGGTCTACTGCCTATCTAATTTTTCTACCATACAGATCTCTTGTCCCAAAATGGTTTCAGGATTTTCTCTTTGTCTCAGAGTCCTGTAAGTTTTACTATTAGATGACAGGTAAATGACCTATTTTTATTGATTTTGAGAGGGGTTCTCTGTGCCTCCTGTGATATCTGTTTCCTCCCACAAATTAGGAAAGTTCTCCTCTGTAATTGTTCCATTATACCTTCTGTCCCCCCCTTTCTTCTTCTTTTGGGATCCCAATTAGTCTAATATTGTTTTGTTTTATGGTATATGTATATCTCTCAAATTCTCCCCTCATGATCTGGTAGTTGTTTATTTCTCTTTTTCTCAGCTTCTTTATTCTCCATCATTTGGTCTTCTATATCACTAATTCTCTTTTCTGCCTCACTTATCCTAGCAGTTAGAGCCTCCATTTTCATTTCAACCTCATTAATAGCCTTTTTGATTTTGACTTGGTTAGATTTTAGTTATTTTATTTCTTCAGAAAGCGATTCTCTGGTATCTTCTGTGCTTTTTTTCAAGCTCAATTAATATCTTTATAATCATCATTCTGAACTCTAATCCCAACACTTTTCTAATGTTTATATTGATTAGGTCCCTAGGTCGTTTCTTTCTTTCTTTTTTATTTTGAGGTGAGTTTTTCCATTTTGTCTATTTGTCCAGAGAAGAATAGATGAACGAGTGAAAAAATGTTTAAAGGGTAACAACGACCCCAGAAAAATATGTACTTCCAGGAAATGATTGCTTTTCTATTCATAGAATTGCTGTTATTCTTTTCTTGGATCTCCTTTTGAGTTTGTAGGTATTCAGAATGGTTTGATAGCTATCTAGCTAAATTGACATTTAGGTCACCTACTCCTCTGCTCTCTTGCTCTTCTCTGGGAATAGTGTATATCTTGTGCTGATGCCAGTATTTAACAAGATCTGAAATTGTAGGAGTAGAATGGTTTCCTGATTTGTAGTTTTCTGTTCATGACAGAATTAATAACTCTTTTAATTAGCCAGTTCTAATATAGAGTGAAAAGTGATTTCTAGAATCCCAGTTTAGAATTTGTTTTTTTCTAAGAATAAAAATTCTGTGAAATATCTCTAATTTTAACTACTCCTTTCTTCAAAAAAAAAACAACAAAGATTATGTTTTTTCGTTTTGTTTTTGCTTTGTTTTGTTTTGGTAAGGTGAATTCTACCCAATAGTCGCCATACATCAATTTGTTTGCTTGTTTGTTTGTTTGAGAGAGTGAGAATAAGAGGAGTAAGGAGGGGAAGAGGGAAAAAGAGAGAAAATCTTAAACTGGTTCCCTACCCAGTGTAGAGCCTGAGGTGGAGCTCAATCTCACAATCCTGAGACCACAACCTGAGCTGAAATCAAGAGTCATATGCTTAACAGACTGAGCCACACAGATGCCCTAAGTTTTCTTTTATTTCTGAAAAATTCAAGAGAATAATTTTATGTAAAATTAGTATCTTGAAAATTATGGTAACTAAAGTAAGACTAAG
This sequence comes from Mustela nivalis, assembly GCF_964662115.1. Classification (NCBI taxonomy): domain Eukaryota; kingdom Metazoa; phylum Chordata; class Mammalia; order Carnivora; family Mustelidae; genus Mustela; species Mustela nivalis. Next base: position 43,096,732 of record NC_139026.1, read on the forward strand.
ATATGGTTCCTCTAAGGAAATAATTCAACTAGGAAATTTAACCAGCAAAATTAAAATTAAAATTTGTTTTACTATTTCTGTTAGTAAAGATCAGTGAATGTGCTGGAATTCTCACTTTCACTTGGTCCTTAAGTAGGTATATTAGAAGACTTTGTAGAGTAACATGGACTTACTAGGTTAGAAACTTTAGGGTATAACAAAGGTGGTTTCTATCAAGACCAGATGAAATCCTTACTCTGTAACACAATACCATCATTAGTAGCAGGTTACAAAAGTCTGAATTATAGAAAAAATACGAGAACTCAATTAGGATTGCTTGTATGTCTCTTGTTCTTTGTGGCCTTCTCTATGTAGCAATATTAAAGGGCACTGAATGCTTTTTGCTGTAACAGTATCATTTCTCAAACACCATTATCCTTGGAACTGCCCATTTAATGGCAGACATGACACTGGCCTACCTAACTACATAGATGATTTTTATGGAAACAACAGAATGTCAAAAAGAAAGATTATATTAGATTACCAGAGTTTTTTTTTTTTTTTTCTTTTTCCCCAAATGATCCTTGGTACACTACTCTAAATGTATTGAGGAGGATTTTCTTCTCCCCACTAGAATATGCCAGGTGGTGCCTATACTACAAAAGGATTAGTGTATAAAGAGGGCCCATTTATAGTCCTGTGGTTAATTTTATCAACTTTTGCTAAAACTATAGGAATGAACAAATCAACAGAATCATAACAGAACAATTAGAAGGATGTCTAACTGATAAGGTAAACTGGAATTGAAACAGATTATAGCACTTAAGGGGGAATTGCCTGGAGTGATAATTGAGAATGCAGAGATCTTTAGGATTCCTGTGGGCCTGGAGTGTCAGTCAGCAACTTTCTAGGCAGAAACTGTCTGACAGAAACTGTGTAACTACTGTATGAGTGAGTAGAAGTGAGAAATTCTTTAATTCTCAAGCAGGTCTCTCTTGCCTGAGAGTGGTAAGAGAAACAGTAACTGCATACTTAGATACAGTATGGAGCAATGTAAATAGCAACAGTCTAAAAGGAGTAATCTTTACTTTCTTCTTTTGAAAAATAATTATAGGTTAAAATATTTAACTGTCAGCAGTCCTGATCTAAAATGTGTATATTTAAACTTGCTTTTAGGCTGTTATAAATAACTACAGGATGAAAATAATGTTAAAAGAGGTTTAGAAATTATTGTCTTACGCTATTGACTTAGGCTAGGAGATTCCAAGTTGAAAAATTACAGAATTGAAGCATGAAACTTTCAGTAGTTAGAATGTACAATCAGAAGTGTATTGCTTTGTAAATTATTCCTCGCATGAGAATATACAATAGTTTTCCCTCAACTGCAGGAGATACATTCTAGGATCCCCAGTGGATATCTGATACTGTGGATAGTATAGAAAACTGTATATATTGGTTTTTTGTTTCCTTTACATACATACCTATAAAAAATGTTTAATTTATAAATTAGGCAGTAATAATAAAACAGAACAATTATAAGAACAAATTATAATTAAAGTTATTTGAATGTGGTCCTCTTTCTTCCTTAAAAATAATTTTGTTGTACCATATTCACCCTTCTTGTGATGATGTGAGAGGATAAATGGTCTTCATGATGAATTGGAGTGAGAAGAATGATGCAGGCATTGTGACATAGCATTAGGCTATCAGTGACTTCTGATCTTAAGTCGGAGGACCATTTGCTTATGTAGGTGTTGAGTTTGGGTAACTTAAACAATAGAAGGTGCAACTGGGTAAGGCTATTGTGTATCTGATAATATAATGTGCGCTTGTGCATTCTAAGAAAGAGAGCATAATGGAAGCCTCCAGTTTATTCCTTCCAGATCATCTTCAGTGTCCCTACTTATAGGTTACCTTTACTCTGCATTTGGCACTTAAATTCTCATGCGGTGTTATATTTTATCTTATATGGAGTTATCTCTGAAGAGCATATAATTTATTTTTCATGAATTGAAATTATATTAAAGCTATACTTGGTGATCACCTGGAACTTTTAAAGTATTTTAAAAATAAATTATCCGGGCGCCTGGGTGGCTTATTTGAAGGCCACTGCCTTCGGCTCAGGTCATGATCCCAGGGTCCTGGGATCGAGCCCCGCATCGGGTTCTCTGCTCAGCAGGGAGCCTGCTTCCTCCTCTCTCTGCCTGCTTCTCTGCCTACTTGTGATCTCTGTCTGTCCAATGAATAAATAAAAATAAAAATAAAAAAGGAAAAAAAATAAATTATCCATGTTATTACAAGAGGCTCTTGTTCCTGTATTTTAATTATGTTCTATTGATGTGCTGTGTGAATAATACGATTTCTTGATTTATTCTTCTGACTGGAAATTCAGATTATTTTCATTTTGTCAATTTTACAAACAATGCTACAATGAACATCTTGTAAACATCTCTCTGGGCACTTGTGGCCATTTCTCAGTGAAATGTAATTGCTGAGTTATATGTGCATCTTCCACTTCACCGAAGAGTGTGAAATTGCTCTCCAGGGGGACTGGGCCAATTTACAAATCTGCTAGCAGTGTATGGGAGTTCCCTTTATCCCACACCTTACCATCAGTTACTGATTTTTTTTCTCATTTTTACCAATTTAATGAGTATGAAATTATAGGTAATTATTGTTGTAATTTGCATTTTCTTAATTACTCATGAGTTCGAGCATTTTTATATGATTATTGGCTTTCTGAGTCTCCTCTTATGTGATTTGCCTTAATTTATTGTGAACTCAGTCAGATATTTTAATGAATATTTATTTTATTTTATTCAGAATTTTTCAATGTCTCACAACACAAAATTTTTCAAAATTTTCTTTGAAACGCTGCTTTGAAATACTAATGCCTGGTTCTCCCCCTCAGACATTCTAATTTATTTGTTAGGGTTTTTATAAACTCCTCAGATCTTTTTAAGTACAGCAGCATTTGGGAAACTTTCAATTGAGTTGATCCTATGTTGCTAATATTCTAGAAAAACAGATTCATCTGTGTCATATTTTTCACCTTAATTAGTAGGGATTGAGTAGAAGATGAAGAAAGAGAGATTATTGAATTGGAAAATGAAGTTGAATTACTTAGATTTATTTGATACACTATCCTGTCACCTTTGGATAGATAAAGGATTTACCATAATAATACCAAGAGACATTTGTTTCTGCCTGTTATAGAAGAATTATTTAGTGAAGGAGAGAGGGATGAGCTGGCCACACTGTTACTGTAAGAATATTAAATATTAGGGTTGAATAAAGACATGAGTAGACTTTAATCTAGTCTAAAATTTGGATCTTCTTTTGGGAAACAAGTTTTGAGAAATGGGATGTTTCTTTACCCAATCTGGCAGATAGAGTAAAAGTAAACTGGAACTGGTACTGCTCACTGGCAGTACTGAGCAGACATGCCCAAAACCCAAGTCTCCAGAAATGTTCTAAAGGGATAAAAATCCACGTGAGACTGACAGAGGATCTTGAAGGACATATGGGATCCTCATCACTGTGTGCCCCTATTTCCACTCTCCCAGTTAGTGTCAATGCTAGCAGGCCATTTCCTTGGGTTTGGGAGGTTATGGAAACACCATTCATATTGAGATTGTTGGTATGTATTTCTTAGTGTAGGAATGATATTTAATAAATTATATCCTTTGTCAGTTTTAAAGGAATTTTTATCCTTTGCCTTTGTCAAGTTGAGATACCGCATACCAGGTGTTAGAGTAAACGGGACTGGTGTTAGGACAAAATAAAATAAATAGTTGTCACAAGGCAGCATAAGTAACAGTAGTCCAGTGGAGCAAAAGAAGTTGGCAAGTGAATACACACCCCCTGACACCCAGGGAGGAGTTTAGCTTCTTGCTGTAATTTGTTTATTTCTTTTCCCTTTGTCATTTTAGAAACTATAGATGTGCTTTCCCTTCTTATCTAACAATATTAACTGCCCCATAAGAAGTTTTAAAAAATGAAAATTCTGGCTTCTGTGGTCTTATATCATTTATTGCTTAACACTTTAAGATGTATTACATTAGAACCTGACATATATTATTACATTAAAAATATATCATTTTTACTTTAAAAACTTGGGGTTAATTATAAACTTATAGACAAGTTGCTGTAATAATATGAAGTTTTGTTATAATTCACATCGTTTTCCTTAATATTAATAATTTACATGACCATAGTATAATTATCAAGAAAAGAAAATTAACATTGCTATGATACTATGAACTAAACTGTAAACCTTTTCAAATTTCACACGTTTTCCATTAATGTCCTTTTTCTCTCCTATGATTCTATCCAGAATTTCACATTTCATTTAATTATTTATCCTTGGTCTCCTCTGGTATGTAATAGTTCCTTAGCCTTTCCTTGTCTTTCTTTACTTTGACTGATGCTTTTGAAGAGTACTGATCAGTTATTTTGTAAAATGTCTCACAACTAGGAGTTGTCTAATATTTTCTGCTAATTGGAGTGAGGTTATGCATTTTGGTCAAGAATACTACAAACATTATTTTATGTCCTCAGTGCATCATATCAAGTTTTCGTGATATCAGTATGCTTATTTAGGAAGAACATAACTTGCTAAAAATATGAAATTTGTGGTGATAGATGGAAATTAGTGCAAGGTGCAGGAGAGTTTGGTTTAGTACCATATGATAACATGAAGACTATGACTGATGTAATGTTGATATCCCCACAATGAACATGGTAGTGAACAATACGTGACATTACCCCACCTATAACCAGTGTACTAGTCAACAGCAGGGTCACTCAACGTAAAACAATAGATGTAAGTAAAAGCTCAGATACGTTTTTTAATTGTTATTATAAAAATGCAAATCAGGCAAAAATTGACATCTCTTGTGCAAGGAAATTCATAGCAACAACTACATGAAACTATCATTCTTGAAATAATACTCCAAAACCAATTATGTAAATTGTGAAGGAAAACTGCCAGAATGTTTTGCAACTTAAAAGGGAAGTCTTGGCTGGGAAAAGTATAATGGAAAGTAAAATCAAACAAGCAGGAGATTGCTTAAAGCTAAAATTCAGATCTGTTTTCGAATTGCAGTGGGAGGTGAAACTCATATAATTGCAGCAATTTAGTGATATTCTGCATTGTGGTTCAAGTGAACAGGTTTTAGTTCAAAACCCAGTAGACACACTGACAAATAACAATTTCAGATGACATATTTTACCATACTTAAATGCATACTTCATTAATCGAGAGACTGAAATTAATTCATTTTCTTCTACTTTTTCATTTTCTTTAACTGGCTACTTATTTTTTTTTCTTAGCTATTAAGTTACATAAGTAAATAACTTTGTAATTTTATTGCCTTTGTAAAATTTATCATAACTCTCATTCTGTTTAATCAGTTCTGTTTTTTTTTTTTTTTTTTCCTAGCAGGTAAAAATTGTTGTGAGTCCATTAATTATCAATATAAATAACATAAGATGATAGTGTTTCTTTTAATGGAATAAAACCTCAAGCATTAGCTTAAAATATAAATAGTATGTATTTGTAATTTTACTGAGGGTAATTGTAAGTTGTAAAAATTTCTTTTTGCTAAGTGTCCTTTTAGCAGCTGTAAAATTATCATTTATCATTTTCCTTGTCCTTCATATGCTAAATATATTAGCATGAACTGATAGTAACAAAATAATTTAAGCACTTAAAAAAATGTAAAAGCATTTTAGTGATGAAAAGCAATGCATGAAAGTACACTAGAAATGTTTTTCACAAAAATAAAAAGCAGTCAGAGAGAAATAACTTCATTTGATTCCAAACTGAGGTTATTTATATCCTATAAATTAATAAATAAATTGCATAGCAACATTAGATATAAAAGTAATTTGTAATTAGAGGATTAAAGTATTGTTTCAGCTTTATTGAGGTATAACTGACAAATTTGTAAGATGTTTAAAGTGTACAATGTAATAATTTGATACATGTGTAGATTGGGAAAGTATTCCTCCCATTGAAGAATTAATTAACACGGGGTGCCTGGGTGGCTTAGTGGGTTAAACCTCTGCCTTGGGCTCAGGTCATGATCTCAGGGTCCTGGGATTGAGTCCCACATTGGGCTCTCTGCTCAGCAGGGAGCCTGCTTCCCCCTCTCTCTCTGCCTGCCTCTCTGCCTATTTGTGATCTCTCTGTCAAATCAATAAATAAAATCTTTTAAAAAAGGATTAATTAACACATTAATCATCTTATATTTTTTCTTTTTCTTTTATTTTTTTTGTGAGAACATATCAGTTCTACTTACTTATCAAATTTTAGCTATACAATATAATGTTATCAACTAAAGTTACTATGTTATGCATTATCCTCAGACCTTAATCATCTTATCACTGAAAGTTTTTACTCTGTTACCAAATTTCTGTTTCCCCATTCTTCATTTCCTGACAACCACTTTTGTACTCTCCATTTCTATGAGTTCAACCTTTTCTTTTCTTTTCTTTTCTTTTCTTTTCTTTTCTTTTAGATTTCACATATAAGTGATATAAGTGATACCGTGCAGTATTTATCTTTCTCTGTCTTGTTTCCTTCATCAATGCCCTCCAGTTTCACCCATGGTGTCATAAATGATAGGATTTCCTTCCTTTTTAAGGTTGAACAGTATTTCATTGTATATATAGATATATATATAAGGAGTAAATAGGAATATATATATTATAAATACTATGTATATATACATATATATCTTATAAATAATCATATAAATATATGTATATATTACATTGTCTTTATCCCTTTATCCCTTGATTATTATGAATATTGCTACAATAAGCATAGGAGAACAAATTTCTCTTTGAGATCATATGGAAGTTCTATTTTTACTTTCTTGAAGAAACTCCATACTGTTTTCCATAGTGGCTATACCAGTTTACATTCCTAGCAACAAAGGGTAAGGGTTTTCTTTTCAACATCCTTCCCAGCATTTGTTTTATATATATTTTTTAAGATTATTTATTTGAGAGAGAGAGTACGCACACGAGCTGGAGGAGCAGAGGGAGAGGGAGAGAGAGAATCTCAAGCAGACTCTACACTGAGCATGAAGCCCGAGGTGGGGCTCAATCCAAGACCCTGAAATCATGACCTGAGCCAAAACCAAGAGCCAGTTACTTAACTCACTGTACCACCCAGGTGCCCCTGTTTTATCTATTTGATAACAGAAATTCTAACAGAGCACCTTTTCATGTACCTGTTCGCCATATAACTATCTTCTTTAGAAAAATTCAAGTCTTTACCCACTTTTTAAAAAAAAAATTAATTAAAATTTATTATGGTATTTTTGACAATATAGTTAAAATAGAAAAGGATAAGAGGTCAGCTCCTTCTGCCATGAATTAGTAAATCATGAGGAAATTAAATTTAGCCATATCAAAAAAAGAAGAAGAAGAAGAAGGAGGAGGAGGAGGAGGAGGAGGAGGAGGAGGAGGAGGAGGAGGAGGAGGAATTACTCTCTTGCTGCAAATATGTAGAAAGATAGAAAGAAAAATAGGATATAATTATTTTTCTACATTGGATAACAGTGTACACAATATTTTTTGCCTTTAGAAAAGGAAACCAATTGAAGTAAACCCCAGTATCATGAGGCTTTTCGCATGGAGCAATTGTAGATTGCAGTGCAGGGAAAACCCAGAGCCTAAAAACCTTAGGGAGAGGGTGCCTAGGTGGCTTAGTTGGCTAGTCACTTGTTAAGTGACTGTCTTCAGCTCAGGTCATGATCCTGGAGTCCTGATTGAGTCCCATATCAAGCTCCCAGCTCCATGGGAAGTCTGTTTCTCCCTCTGACCTCCCCTCTGAAGCTCTCTTACTCTGTCTCTCTCTCTCAAATAAAAACATAAAATCTTTAAAAATAAATAAAAAAATAAAAGCCTTATTTAGGAAGAGAAAGAGACAGGTCAGATGTCAGGGATACTGAAGGAACTAGAAAAAACTTAGCAGAATATTCAAAAGGCCCTTTGCCCATTTTTCAATGTGGGTTATTTGGTTGTTGAAGATTGTTTTGTTTTGTTTTTATTTGCTTATGTTACTATTGAGTTGTGAGAATTCCCTGTATATTTTGGATGATAATGTCTTATCAAATATGTGGTTTCCAAATTTTTTCTCTCATTCTGTAGTTTGCCTTTTCATTTTGTTGATGGTTTTCTTTGGTGTGCAGAATTTTTGTGTTTGTTTGTTGTGGAGAGCATTTGTTCACTTTTGCTTTTATTGCCTTCATTTAAGGTGTCATATCCAAAAAAATTATTTCCATACCAATGTGTAGGAGCTTAACCAGTATTTTCCTCTAGGACTTTTATGGTTTCAGGTCTTATGTTTAAGACTTTAATCCATTTGATTAATTTTTTTATAATGATGTAAGAAAGGGATCCAGTTTCATTCTTTTGCATGTGGGAATTCAGTTTTCCCAACAAACTTCATTGAAGAGACTACTCCTTTCCCATTTTACAGTCTTGGTTCCTTTGCCCCAAAATCAGTGCCCCAAAATGCATGGGTTTAGTTCTGGTTTATTTATGGGCTCTCAATTCTGTTCCACTAATATATGTATTTGTTTTAATGCCCATGCTATACTGTTTTGATTGGTATAAATTTCTAATATAAATTCAGGACACATAATGCTTCCAGTTTTGCTCTCATTTCCCAAGATTACATTACCTACTTGGAGATCTTTTTGGTTCCATTCAAATTATAGGATTTTTTTCCTATATAATGCCATTTTTTCCTATATAATGCCATTTTGATAGGTATTGCATTGAATCTATAGATCACTTGGAATATTATGGTCATTTTAACAATATTAATTCTTTCAGTGCAGGAGTATGTAATAACTTTTCCATGTATTTGTATATTCTTCAATTTCTTTCATCAGTATCTTAGAATTCAGTGTACAGATATTTTACCTCCCTGATTAAGTCTATTCCCAAGTATTATTCATTTTGATGGTATCGTTTTCCAAATTTCTGACAGTTTTTTCTTAGTGTATAAAATAACAGCTGATTTTCGCACATTGACTTTGTACCTTTCAAATTTATTTAATTTGTTTATTATTCCTAAGGTTCTTTTGGTAGAGTCTGTAGGGTTTTATATATGTGAGATCATGTCATCTGCAAATAGAGACATTTTTACACCTTCTCTTTTGATTTAGTACCTTTTATTTTTATTTTATTCTCTGTCTCTCTGTCTCTCTCTACACACACACACACACACACACATACATAAAACACACACACACACTACCGAAGTGTTCTGTTTGGGACTTCCAGTGCTGTGTTAGATAAAAGTGACAAGGCTAGGCGTTCTTGTCTTGTTATAGAGTCAATAACATATTTGGCATAGTTCTGTACTTATCATTTCTCTATCTCTCTACCCTCTATCTCTCTCTTTCTGTTGGAATCCTGTGACTATCTTTTTTTTTTTTCCTTTTTTTCATTCAAATTATGTTTTTTCCTGGTTTTTGGTATGATGAAGAGCTTTTGAAACCTAAACATTTTGGTTATTATATGATATGAGTCTGGGTCTTATTTAAACTTTTATTTGCTTTTAAATCATTTTTTTCTGACATCACTCCTGTGGAGAAGATGGGCAGCTGACTCATGAATACTAGGCATGGGTAGAGGTCTAGATTCTCCACTTGATCTCTATTGAAACTAGTGGGGAAGGAATTCCTTGTTGCGTCTTGGCAGGGCTGAGAGTTTCAGTTCTTCTGTAAACTCTTTTTCTTTTAAAGATTATTTATGTATTTATTTAAGAGGGAGAGCATGAACAGGCATGGGAGGGGCTGAAGGAGAGGGAGAGGCAGACTCTCCATTGAGCAGGGAGCCTGATGGGACTACATTCCAGGACCCTGGGATCATGACCTGAGCCAAAGGCAGATGTTTAACTGACTGAGCCTCCCAGGGGCCCCTCTGGAGACCTCTTTTGGTACTGATCTGTTTGGGATCTTTGACCTCCCCTGACAACAACCTCAGTGTGGCCTCATTACTGCTGAGTAGTGGTAAAGGTCTTTATTCTCCATTTGACCTCCTCTGACATGATCCTAATAGTCAGGTTGGGTTGCCATATCACAGTCTAACAACTGTGAACATCTAGGCTCACTACTTGGCTTCTGCTGGTATGAGTGGGAGTGGGACCACAATTTTTCCTGTGGAATTTTCCTGGAGTGGAATAGTCACTGTTTAAAAGGCTTGTCTTATTAGTCTGCTCTTCTTTGTCTTTGGACATCCGCTCCACCGCCCCGCACCTGCTGGTGTTTCTGGTTTGCTGGCTTCTTTAGCTTTAAATCTAGCATTTATTAGAGAGGAACGATACAACTCATCACCACGTTGTTCTTTGGGCCCTGAGATCCATAGCTCCTCTGCCCGCTCTAAACCTTTCAGTCTGTGTTTGTTTTACATATGATGTCCGTGGTTTTTAGTTGTTTTTAGTTGGGAGGAATAGAAAAATTTGTGTTGTATTCCATCTTTCTGCAAACAGAAGTCGAGTAAAATTTATATTTAACTTAGAATGCATCTTTCAAATTCAACAACTGTTGTATTTTCACATGAGATAAACAAATCTTTGATGGCAAAAGATCAACAAACAAAAAAACTCCAACAGTTTTCTTGGTCACTCCCTATTTTGTTATCAAATATTTTAAAGTTTGCAGTCAAATCATTTACATATTCTTCTAAACAGTTAACTATAAAATGCCGTAGCTCACAATATGCTGAAACCAACATGAGGGTCATTTTCTATCCCTCCTCTACACAGATCCTTTTCTTCTCTGTGTTTATTTTCCAAATTGTAAATAAAATCTGAAAACTTCATACATGGGCAAAGTGCATATTTGGGGGCCCATCCATTTGTAAAATATTAGTGATTTGTTGTTTTGTAAATTTTAACAATTATTAATGTAAGTTTTAACATTTTCTTTAACAACCAAGTGAATCTGACATTTGCAATTGGGCACCAACACCTTCTTTAAAAACTACTTTTAATTTGGTGGAAGAACAGGTTAAAACCAAGAAAAATTAAAGTTAAGTTGAAAAAATAGGAGATCCCTTGAAGGGGAAATGTCAGCTGTTTAGGGTGTTTAGTCAGGAAGAGAGAGCTTTGGTGATGGGCATTGCTACGCAGAACAAACAGAACAAAACTCAATAACCTGCCAAAAGCTGAGAAGAGCAAAGAACAATTTTCATACCTTTCTGATAAGACAGTGGGTTAATTAAAGGCAATCAATCCAGTGGCAAATTAAAAAAAAATTGCAAAGAGTGTATTAATGCAAGAACTTTTTAGTAGTGAATAGACCTTTCCAATTGAAGAAAATGTACAAAGGGGTCTGTCTGCTTGATCTTAGGGAGTGGAGGGGAAACTTGTCAATTTGCTATTACCTTGAGTATTACATATCAGCTTCAATTTTTTATGGTTTTGACCATAGTTTATATTTTTAATATGAGAGTGTCCTACAGTATAATCATCCTATAGTGTGTATTGCTTTTGTGCACAGAGTCAAAGAAAGTTTTTCAGTAAACTCAATACTGAAAATATTGAAATGAGCTTTATATTTTACCCAGGTAATTTTCTTGGCTAATAAATTCTGTGAAATGGTTATGAGATTATATCAGAAATGAGTGGATTTTAATAACAATAGCATGAAGTGTTATGTTTATATAGTATCTTTCATTTTGGAATCTCAAATGATTTAAATATCCCTCTTTAAACACCAAGGTATTCATGGAGGTAGGTAGGTAGGGGTTTTAAGCATTATTATCAACAATTAAATAATACCATAGAGATCAATCTTACCTTTTACAACATAAAGGAAGCACAACTTTTTTTTACTTTCAAAAGGCTCATAATGAACAAAAGAAAAAGACATTTAAATATAAATATGCCCCTGAACACACTGTCAAGTATCAGTGGGATAATTAAACAAAATGAATTTGAGATTCATAGTGAAGAAACTACTCTCTTTAGAATATATTAGATTTTTGTGAAAACAGAGTCAGGTAGTTTTAGGCCTCTAGGATATGATTAAGTGCATTACAACAGTAATTTAATTTATTATTGACTCAGGTGTACTTCCTGTTTCCCAGTGGTTCTGTTTTTGAAAAGTTTGCATGAATTAAGTTTTTTTTATTAAACAAATAAAGAATGGGAAGATGTCATTAGCTAAATAATTCTTTTAAGGATAAGTATAAATATTCTGAATTTATGCAGAAGATTTTATATAGATGGAATTCTTAAAAGTGAGGTTACACCTATACCTTAATATCATGGAAGTGAAATTCAATTTTCTAAAAACCCTGAAGTATTCCTAGAGAATAACTTTTATATAGAGATAATCTTAATTAGGAACACATTGTCATTAAAAAACCTGATAAGGAAATCTGCATTTGCAATAAAATTTAAAATAACTGCAAATTTTTAAGGACATTGGGTAAACACAGTTGCATGATTTTGATATTAAATTCATAATTCTTAAACTTGAATATCAGCTAAATTATTTATTATAGTTCACCTTTTGCACTTTGTAAAAATAAAGTTGAATCTATAAAAATTATAACAGTGAAGTTTTCAACCTTTTTACAAAAGTTTAAAAAAAACTGGCTTGCTTAAATACATAGCAAACATAATTATCCCAACATATCAGAAGATGATTTGTATATAATGCTTGTAACAATAAATTATTGAAAATAATTATGGAAATTTCATTTTAAAATATTAAGAATTCAGAAATATAACTTTTTAGCAGCAGTTAAAATCTTCAAAACAGTGATGTGCAATGTATAAATGTTATTGAGAAGTATAGATATAGAATAACAAATGTGTGGCATAATATATGTCTTATAAAATTCTAATGAATTATTTATTACTTAAGTGTCTCAGAAAAGTCAAAAGATTTTTCAAAAGCAAACTATATTAAATATGACAGTACAATATAATTTTCACTATAATATACAGTGTACTTCTAATTTTTGTTTCACAAAATTTTAACTCATAAAATTCACTCTACATAAAATGATCTTACTGGTTTCCAATATAGACATTTATTGAGTATTTGTACCACAGCCATTGTTTTTTGTGAACAGTTTCATTTGTGTGTGTATGTGTGTGCATATTAACACATAATTTTAGCAGGAAGTAAGCAAGAGTCATATTTTAAAACAGAACATGTTAAATGGAAGCATGTATAGAAATACATTTGGAGGGTACCTGGGTGGTTGGTTAAGCAACTCCCTACAACCTGGGTTATGATCCTGGAGTCTCAGAATTGAGTCCCACATCGGGCTCCTTGCTCAGTGAGGAGCCTGCTTCTCCCTCTGGCCCTCTCCCTTCTCATGCTCTCTCTGTCTCTCTTATTCTCTCTCTCAAGTAAATAAATAAAATGTTTAAATAAAAAAAAAAGAAATACATTTGGCTTTTCAACAGAAATAGCAAGTCACTCAAGCTTTTTGCTTTTCATCTTGTAAAACAGATAATCGATTGTGCATGTCAAGTTGACAGACATGTTAAGAACAATATAGGGCTTTTAAAGGTGGTTAAAGACCTCCATTGATGCTTAGCATCACATAATGCCTTTCAACCATTAATTCTATTTTTTTTTCCTCATATATTCTACTTAATACTAATAATAATGGTAATGACAAAATTAAGTACATTTTCCTAATACATGCATATTCTTTCTTTATCAATTTTATGTTCATACAATTATACTAATACATTATAAACAAAAGTAGGCATCTGAATTGATAAAACAAAGGAAAAATATGATGTTATTACAGGTATATTTTTATTCTGTTGAACCAATTACTATATTTAATATGCTATTTCAGAGATAAGAGCTGAGCAGGATACCTCTCTCTTTCTTTTTCCATTGAATAAAGGAAAAAGTATCTGGAGCTCCACAGGGAAATCTGGAAAATAAAGAGGGAACAGAGAAGGATTCTGAAGGCAAGTATAGCTAGAGATGGCTCAGGTCTTAGAATAGTAGCTTTTATTCATTTTAACTAAATTTTCAAGAGTCAGGGACCACCAGCTGACATATGGATTCCATTATTACTATCCACACATAGAAATGAGAATTTCTGATAAGGAAAGATGATTGAGGCAAAATATAAAATGTAGAACTGCTGACATTTTTTCATCTAGGGAACTTGAGTAGTCATAAAGATGAACATTTAAGTTGGATCGGCATTTAACATTGTTCTGATTTAAAGTAGGTACAGGTGGAAAAGAACATAGATAACTTACTCAGAGGATTTGACACTGGGCAATGACTTTTGTCATGCAAGTGCTCTTCCCATATATTATAACTGTTAATATTCTGTATAATTTAAGAAACTAGTCAGTATTTTTCTGATTACATTTTGACTTGATACAGAGTCTCATCAGCAGTTTGTAAAATGGGTATATTATCTCAAAGAAAAAATTATGAAAGCCTAAAGGTGTGCCTCCTAGATTATAACCTCTTTTATTACACAATAGAATATAGAAGTTGTCAGTCAATTTCAGGTCCTGAGTTGGAAATTTTTGTAAACATTCCAGTGATTTCAGGAGTTCATACCCAAATTTTCTAGTCACTTAAATAATTTATTTTTCTTTGCTGATAATCTATCAGTTGTATTCCTGAAGAAGATGACAACTGAAACCTCAATGGAAGCTAACCCTAACCCTGCTCTTATATTGTAGAATAACACTCAAAGTGCCATAGATGATATTATCCAGCCAAAACGAATTAGAAAGCTTAAATGACCTATAGTCACTCATCATTTTGGAATGTGTTGTTAGCAGTGGAAATCAGTTACCATATAGAGCAAAATTTTTTCAAAATAAAGATTGTGTTTGGGCACCTGGGTGGCTCAGTGGGTTAAGCCGCTGCCTTCGGCTCAGGTCATGATCTCAGGGTCCTGGGATCGAGTCCTGCATCGGGCTCTCTGCTCGGCAGGGAGTCTGCTTCCTCCTCTCTCTCACTCTGCCTGCCTCTCTGCCTACTTGTGATCTCTCTGTCAAATTAATAAATAAATAAAATCTTTAAAAAAAAAAAAAAAGATTGTGTTCAAGTATTATAGATATAAATCTGAGATGGCCCAGCATCTTGGAACAGATGGAACAGCACCTTGGGACAATTGCCCCCCTTTCCCCAAAAGCAACGTATTGTTGTGGGAAAAAAATAGACCTTGAGCTTAGCTGGACAGTAACTTTGTTTCTTCTTTTGTTAATTATGTATGTTTAAGACACATTTAGGAAAGGTATTTAAGATGGCAATTGCTAAGGGGTGCCTGAGTGGATCATTGGTTAAGCATCTGACTCGGTTTTGGCCAGGCCATGATCTCATGGGTCATTAGATCAAGCCCCTGCTTCAGGCTCTGAGCTTAGCAGGGTGTCTGCTTGAAGTTTCTCTCCCTCATTCCCTTTCTCCATTCACTCTCTCTTTCTCTAAAATAAATAAATCTTTTTTAAAAAGATAACAATTGCTCTGGTAAAAAGGACAAATAATCAGAGAAGTCAGTAGTACCAAATTGGGTAGATGCTGTGTAAATGATATCAAGTTCAACTATGACCTTAAGATGTAGGTAACACACTGTGGAGGAGAACAGATCAGACAGTCAGTAAATTCTATTAAAGTTAAATACTTAAATCTAGAACTTTAACTTTTGCTGATCCATAGGTTTTGGTAGTTGCAGTGTAGTTGTGGATGAAGAATTTTGATGGCTTAGTGGCTGCTTCACCAAAGCTTTCCATTTGTAAATCAGAGACAACAGTGGTTATTTCACCTGTAAGGTAAAATCCCAGCTCCTTGCAGAAACCCTGCCTGACTAGTCTAGTTCAGCGATTGCCCCTTCACATCCGTGTGGGTCTTGCAAACATTGTTCCTGCTTTTTATAGATGTTTGATTCTACTACTATTTACTGTCTCACCCTATTTTCATTAGAAGCTTCGGGAATATAGTATGTTTTATATGGTGTTGTGCCCTGCATAGTGATTAACTTTTGAGGAGGTGCTCAAAAAATATTTATTAAAGGAATATATCAAATTATAGTGCATATGTAACTGCAGGTTTGAATGACTTATCTGTTGTTGCAGCATGTCTCATGAAGGTAAGGGACAAAATTGCATGAATACAAGCAAACATATACATTATTTGGATATTATTATTAATGCATACTAGTGTTATTGGCATAGGAGTCAGGGAACAGACTGACATCTGGTGACCACCCTATGAAGCCAGACCTCCTAGATTCAAATCCTGGCTCTTCCACTGTCACATTAGGGATGTGGGCCTTGTTTTTTAGAGGTGATAACAATTCCAAGTGCCATATAGTTGCTATGTAATTGAAAAAAAATGATTATATATACATAACCTTACAACTAACTATATGTACAGAGCAAGCATTCAATAAATATTAGCTATTATTATCAGTCAAAAATTTCTCTGTCCTTTGACGTTCAGGGTCTTAGCTACTCAGATGTTTCATCATTCAGAGCTCTGTTTCATCACACCCCCCCCCAACCCTGTGCTGTGAGGAAGTTACAGATTCCTGAGGAGAGCCTTTTTTTTTGGCAGTGAGTCTGCAGTAAAAGTGTTTTGTGGGTCCCCATTGTTGAAATATGTGTATTTCTAATTCTTCAAAGGCCTTTTGCTGAGAAGCTGCAAAACCTATTCAGGGACATGGCATTGTCTGTGTCTGGATCCTACTCAGGGTGAATCATGAGAAACTACTTTCTGGAAATTCCTGTCCTGCATGAAATTCATAAGAAAAAAAGCCCCATTTGTGTAATAGTGTCTTTTGGATGTATGTTTCATACTATCCTCCCATGTGTATTACTTAAATGCTGCTATAATTACTTTTAATAGATGATATATTAGTGATAGTATATGTCTCATAGTTTGGAATCTTGCCTCATTAGCTATCTTCCCATATATCTTCTTACTAAACCATCAAAATAGGAAATTAGAAATGGAGTAACACTGTCATTTAATTTCTATAACCAATATTTTAAACTAGTGGAACTATTCATCTTAATTCTATTTTTTTTAACTTTTTATTTTTTATAAACATATAATATATTTTTATCCCCAGGGGTACAGGTGTGTGAATCGCCAGGTTTACACACTTCACAGCACCATAGCACATACCCTCCCCAATGTCCATAACCCCACCCCCCTTCTGCCAACCTCCTTCCCCCCAGCAACCCTCAGTTTGTTTTATGAGATTAAGAGTCACAAATCTTGTAGAAGTTAATTATAAAAAGTTTCAGTAAAGGAGTGCCTGTGTTGCTCAGTTGGTTAAGCATCTGCCTTTGGCTCAGGTCATGATCTAGGGTCTGGGGTTGAGCCTTGGTTTGGGATTCCTGCTCCGTGGGGAGTCTGCTTCTTTCTACCTCTACACCCCTCCCCCACTTGTACAAATACATAAAATCTTAAAAAAAAAAAAAGTTTCAGTAAAAAAAGAAAAACAAACACCATTTCTTCCCCTCAGTATATTTAGTTAATTGAAATGAGCTCTTCCTAAAGGTGTTAAATTGGTTTTGTACATCTAATGTGAGAAATATTTGATACAGTTTAAAATTATAATTTCTCAGTCATATTAATCTCAATTGTGTATCTCCTGTAGAGAGATAATTGATACTTTAACAGCTTTTTTTTGATAGAAATTTTTTTTCTAATAGCATCTTGAGAAACATATTTAAAACAAAGTTAGAGAAGAGAGTAAAATAAGGAAAAAATGCAATGAAATAGACCAAAAAATATGCACACTAGTTCTCTTTTTAATGTATCTACTGATTGATCTAAGACTTTTCAATTTTATCACTCAATTTTATACTATTACCTAAATGCCATCTTTCTCACAAATCTCTTTTAAAAATAAGTAATTACTGCATTTGTTAATACTACTCCAAATGGGTAATTTAGTGATATTGCAACAAAAAGGCAATGAAACTCCAGTGAGAATTTCTTCCATAAAGTATTTATTTAACTATAGTTTTTCTTTTACTTTATTATTACTTAACTGGAATAGGGAGGACAAATATCTGATTTTTACTTTTTATTTTATGTATGACATAGTCTGTGTATTTGCATTCTATTTTATTTTACCCTTAATAGGCTGAAGCTGAATTGGAAGGGAATTTCTAAACATGGGTAATTATAGATTTTATAGTGGAAAAATTATCATTGAGTTATTTTAAAATACAAATTGCTCATTTACAAATTTGGAACTTATTTGCGCTGGTGCCATTACCAGAGGAAAAACACAATCACAAACCTTGCCTTAACATTTATATCTATGAGAAACCATTGACCTTCAGTTAGTGCTATTAAAAATTTTTAAATAATAATTTTATTCAACTGAATGGTTCTGGAGAGAATCTGTTTTAAAAGGATGATATTATCTTAATTAAAAGTGCATTTATGTGTGAAAGCATAAGGTCAAATGCATTTCTGCTTTACATATTATCTAGAAGCTTGCACAAAAGTTGTAAGTTATTCAATCATAATTATACTTTTAAATTGCTGTTTTACTCTATGTCTATGAGGCTTCAGCTCCTTTCTCCAAATTAATGAAGGCCATATTGCCTAAGTATTTTTAACTGATCTAAGTGAAAATAGATCATTAAAAAAATTGCACCTCTATTTAAATTTTCAAAATTAATTTTACAAAACTGTTTTAGAACCTATGAACAAGAGTCTACTAAATTGTATACAAAGAGTTTACAATGAAGGCACCCTCGTTATTCACTCATTCCTCATCATATTCTGATTAACATCATCAAATTTTAGAAATGTATTTTATGTTCTAATTAATTAATTTGAAATGAGAATTCAATGAACAAATTAGTAGTTTACATATTGATTTTTCTGGATTGCATTAAGTATACTGCAGAATATATTTTTATTTTATTTATTTATTTTATGGATAAAAGTGGTTTTATTGAAGCACAGGGACAGGACCCGTGGATGGAAAGAGCTGCCCAGAGTTTTAAAAAATAATACATGATCAGTATCAAAATGAGACCAGTGTCTTTTTCAAAACACGATTTGTACGTGAATTCAACGAAGAAGCAGTTTTGATCTGGTTAAGGAATTTACATGACATCATTATCAAATTTATCTTCTGTTACTCCTTTTTAAAACTTGGTGAGCTCTTTTAAATACATAAATATTGTCCTATCATTTCTCTGTTGTACTTGATCTCCTGCCTTTTCCTGAATAGAAATTCTGTTAACAAGACTGGAGGAAAAAGCATTTAAGAGTGCAAAGCTGGGGTACCTGGATGGCTCAATGGGTTAAAAACTCTGCCTTGGGACGCCTGGGTGGCTCAGTTGGTTAAGCAGCTGCCTTCGCCTCAGGTCATGATCCCAGTGTTCTGGGATCGAGTCCCACATCAGGCTCCTTGCTCAGCAGGGAGCCTGCTTCTCCCTCTGCCTGCCATTCTGTCTGCCTGTGCTCGCTCTCTCCCTCCCCCTCTCTCTCTCTGATAAATAAATAAAATCTTTAAAAATAAATAAATAAATAAATAATAAAATAAAACCTCTGCCTTTGTCTCAGGTCATGATCCCAGGGTCCTGGGATGCAGCCCTGGGATTGAGACCCTCACCGGGCTCTCTGCTCAGCAGGGAGCCTGCTTCCCCCACTCTCTGCCTGCCTCTCTGCCTACTTGTGATCTCTGTCTGTCAAATAAATAAATAAAGTCTTAAAAAAAACAAAAACGAGTGCGAAGCCATGAGACCATTTCTCTTCTGTGTTGGGCATGACTTGCAGAGAATAACCTGTTCATAGAGTGAGAAGCAGAAAAATGGGGTAGGAAAGCGACTCCAGGACAATTTTTATTTAATTTATGTATTCACTGTCTAACCATTCATTCATTTGGCCAATTAGTCATCATTCCATAATTACATAATTAGTATATAAAGCTGAATAACACCATCTTTGATGTCTAGTATCTCACAACCTGGCATAAAAAACAGTCAAGCAGATACAATTACATTGAAATCATGATGAATTCTATAATGAAGTTTGTTTTAAATGTTAACGAGAACAAAGAAAAGGAAATTATTAATTGACAATAAGATCCAAGGTTTGCCTATTAATGAAAAGATCTGGGCCTTAAAGAATCTGGGCCTTCAAGAACAGGTGAAAGGACAATTCTGTAAAGAAAATGAAGGAATATTCAATTTATGTTTCATGGTGATGGGTATCATATTGCATGGAGCACTGGGTGGGGTGGATAAACAATGAATTTTGGAACACTGAAAAGAAATAAAATAAAATGCAAAAGAAAACTAGGAAACATTAAATGTGAGATTATTAAAAACACTGCTTTTGTAAGTTAAAATAATGTATACATGAATATTTGTGTAATAGTTGAGTAAAAATAAAATGGTTAAAACTGTCAAAAAAAACCCTCCCAAAAACCCAAATGTTAATTTCTGGAGTTTCACATAAGAATACAGTATTCGCATATCCATTCATTCAAATAATATTTGTTAAATCAGCAGGGACTGTGATAAAAACTTCAAAAATATTATTAGCACAGCAATACATTTAAAAGGCAAAAAGCTATTTCAAAACAGTCAAGCCATTATTTTAAATAATTTTAGCCAATATTTCTACCTTTTGTCTATGAATAATGTGAAGTCTATTGAAATCTGTATTAGAGCTTTCCAGATAATCCATCAAAAGTGTTTGTATCTATATAGATATTTCTCTCTCTCTATTTATATATATATATGCATATATATATATATATATATATATATATATATATAAGTTATTTTTAAATTTATTATAAGAATTGGCTCACAGGACTATGGAGGGGGAGAAGTCCCATCTGCTTTCTTACCAAGTGGAGACTTAGGAAAACTGATAGTGTGTTCTAGACTAAGTCTAAAGGCTTGAAAAGTGGGAAACTGGTGGTATAATTTCTAGTCCAAGTCCAAAACCCTGAGAACTAGGAATGCTGGTGGTTTAAGTACTAGTCCAAGGACAGTTGAACTCAACAGTCAGACACACACAGACACACACACACACACAGAGAGAGAGAGAGAGAGAGAGAGAAGAGATAATGCTCCCTTCTGTTTCATTTTTGCTTTATTCAGCCCCCTACAGATTGGATGATGCCCACCAACACTGGGGAGGGCAGCCTGCTTTACTCAGTCTACTGATTCAAATGTTTATCTCTCCCAGAAACACACTCACAGATATATCAAGAAATATTTAACTGACTACTTGGCTCCCCTTGATCAAGTCAAGTTGATACAAAACTAACCATCATGTAATCAATTTTTTAAAAATAATTATTGATTTTGTGATAAGAGCCATCCACAAACTTTTAAAAGTGTTTTACAAATTTTAAGTGAAACATTAAAATTTTTAAAAAATGATTTCAGTATCTCTAACTAAATTTAAGTTATCTCACTGAGCTGCTAACTTCGCAATTAGCTAACTTCTCAAACCAAAAATGTTTCTGCTATAAAGAAATCTGAGAAGCCTCATTTAACCTCCAAATCCATATAATCAATTTTTGACTTTATTAAATGTGTAGTAAGGAGGAAAACTATGTGAATGTAGCAAATGTCTTCTGCTAAGAATTAAGAAGAATGGAAAAGAATGAAATGTGAATACCTAACACTAGAAGGGGTCACATCAACATAGAACTTTGTTCTTTACTAAAAGTTAATTTTAGGGGCAGCTGGGTGGCTCAGTAGATTAAAGCCTCTGCCTTTGGCTCAGGTCATGATCCCAGGGTCCTGGGATCAAGTCCCGCATTGGACTCTCTGCTCAGCAGGGAGTCTGCTTCCTCCTCACTCTCTGTCTGCCTCTCTGCCTACTTGTGATGTCTCTCTGTCAAATAAATAAATAAATCTAAAAAAAAAAAGTTAATTTTAATCAATGATTTATTAGTATGGATTTGGAAAAAAATGCATGTATGTCATTGCTAATGGACATGCACAGAGGAATGTTAAATGCAATTCAGTGTGAATGAGAAATATAAATGTCTGTTTCTTGAATTTCTTTCTATGAGAAAATTGGGGATTGACAATAAAATGTTTCACAACACATTTTCCTTTTTAAATGTCCAAAAATTTAGGTTATTTAAATTTTATTTTATTTTTAGTGGCCAAATATGTTATTTTATTTTTACTTATTCTATTTTATTTTTAATTATTTTATTATTAATTTTAATATTTATTTTCTTTATAATTTTTATTATTTCTATTTATTATTTTCTATTTATTTATTTTTATTCAAGTGTTTATTTAAACTCCAGTTGGTTAAAATGTAGTGTGATATTGGTTTCAGTAGGAGAATTTTGTGATTCATCACTTATATACAACACCTGGTGCTCATCACAAGTGCCCTCCTTATTACCCATCACCCATCCTCCCCACCCTCTCCCCTCTAGCAACCCTCAATTTGTTCTCTATAGTTAAGAATCTTTTTATGGTTTGCCTCTGTCTTTTCACCACCCCCATTCATCTGTTTCATTTCTTAAATTCCACACATGAGTGAAATCATACAGTATTTGTCTTTGTCTGACTGACTTATTTTGTTTAGCAAAATACTCCCTACCTCTAGCTGTCATTGTAAATGGCAAGATTTTATTCTTTTTCTGTGGCTGAGTAGTATTCTATTATGTAGGCTGAGTTATATTCCATTATACCACATCTTCTTTATCCATTTATCCAGCATTGAATATTTGGGCTCTTTCCATAGTTTGGCTATTGTTGATAATGCTGCTTTAAATTTTGGGGTATTTGTGTCCCTTCAAATCAGTATTTTCATATCATTTGGATAAATACCTAGTAGTACAATTGCTAGGTTATAGGGAAGTTTTAATTTTAACTTTTTTTTAAATTTTTTATTTTTTATAAACATATATTTTTATCCCCAGGGGTACAGGTCTGTGAATCACCAGGTTAACACACTTCACAGCACTCACCAAAGCACATACCCTCCCCAATGTCCATAATCCCACCCCCTTCTCCCAGACCCCCTCCCCCCAGCAACCCTCAGTTTGTTTTGTGAGATTAAGAGTCACTTATGGTTTGTCTCCCTCCCAATTCCATCTTGTTTCATTGATTCTTCTTCTACCCACTTTTTGAGGAAACTTCATACCATTTTCCAGAGTGGCGGCTCCAGTTTGAATTCTGACCAACAGTGCAAGAGTTCCCTTTTCTGTGAATCCTGGCCAACACTCATAGTTTCCTGTGTTGTTAATTTTAGACATTCTGACTGGTGTGGGGTGATAAATCATTGTAGTTTTGCTTCATATTTCCCTGATGATGAGTGATGTTGAGCATCTTTTCATGTGTGTATTAGCCATCTGGATATCTTTGGAAAAAATGTTTATTCGTGTATTCTGCCCATTTCTTAACTGGTATTTGCTTTTTGGTTGTTGAGTTTGGTAAGTTCTTTATAGATTTAGGATAGAAGCCCTTTATCAGATATGTCATTTACAAATATCTTCTCTCATTCTGAAGTTCGCCTTTTAGTTTTGTTGATTGTTTCCTTCACTTTTTCCCCACAGGCTTTTTAATTTGTTGAAGCCCAAATAATTCATTTTTGCTTTTGTTTCCCTTGCCTCAGAAGATATATCTAGTAAGAAGTTGCTATAGCCAGTGCCAAAGTGGTTGCTGCCAATGTTCTTCTCTAGGATTTTGATGGTTTCCTGTCTCACATTTAGGTCTTCATTTTCAATTTATTTTTGTGTATGGTGTAAGGAAGTGGTCCAGTTTCATTCTTCTGCCTGTGGCTGTACAGTTTTCCCAACACCATTTGTTGAAGAGACTATTATTTCCATTGGATATTGTTTCCTGCTCTGTTGAAGATTAGCTGGCCATAGAGTTGAGGGTCCATTTCTGGGTTCTTGGTTCTGCTCCATTGATCTGTCTATTTTGTGCTAGTACCATACTGTTTTGATCAGCACAGCTTTGTAATATACCTTGATGTAAGGAATTGTGATGCCTCCAGCTTTGTTTTGCTTTTTCAAGATTGCTTTGGCTATTTGGGGTCTTTTGTGGTTCCATATAAACTTTAGGATTATTTGTTCTAAATCTGTGAAAACTGCTGATGAGATTTTGATAAGGATTACTTTCAATGTATAGATTGCTTTGGGTAGTACAGACATTTTACCAATATTTGTTCTCCCAATCCATGAGCATAGGATGTTTTTTCTGTTTCTTTGTGTCATCTTCAATTTGTTTCATAAGTGTTCTATAATTTTCAGAGTATAGGTCTTTTATATCTTTGGTTGAGTTTATTCCAAAATATCTTATGGCTTTGGTGCAATTATAAAGAGGATAAATCTTTATTTCTCCATTGATATATAGAAAGAAAACATATTTCTGTACATTGATTTTGTATCCTGTGACTACTGAATTTGTGTATCAGTTCCAGCAATTTTTTGGTTGTGTCTCCTGGGTTTTATATGTAGAGTATCATATCATCTGCCCAGAGTGAAAGTTTGACTTCTTCTTTGCCAAATTGGAAAAATTTTGTTGTCTGATTGCTGTGGCTAGGACTTTCAGTACTATGTTAAATAACAGTGGTGAGAGTGTGAATTCCTGCCTTGTTCCTGAACATAGAGGAAAAGCTCTCAGTTTTTCCCTATTGAGGATTTCATTAGCTGTGAGTCTTTCATATATGACCATTATGATGTTGAGTGAGATATATTCCCTCTATCCCTACTTTGTTGAGGATTTTTATTAAGAATGGATGCTATACTTTGTCAAATGCTTTTTCTGCATCTATTGAGAGGATCATGTGGTGCACATCCTTTCTTTCATTAACATTATTATTACAACAATAATAAAAATATTAATATATTTATATTATAATATATTATATTATATGTTATTATATATAATATATATAGGATTAAAGGATCGTGTGGTATTCACCCTCCTTTATTTATATTATTATATAATATAATAACATATTATATTATATTATGTAACAAAAATTTTTAATATTATCATGTTCATTGATTGGCACATTTTGAACCACCCTACAGCCCAGAAATAAATCCCACTTGATCATGGTGAATGATTGTTTCAATGTACAGTTGGATACAATTTGCTAGTACTTTAGTTAAGACTTTTTGCATCCATGTTCATCAGGAATATTGGCCTATAATTCTCTTTTTTAGTGGGGTCATTGTCTGATTTTGGAATCAAGGTAATGCTGACATCATAGAATGAGTTTGTAAGTTTTCCTTCCATTTCTATTTTTTGGAACAGTTTGAGAAAAATAGGTATTAACTCTTTCAGTGTTAGATAGAATTCCCATGGGGAGCCATCTGGCTCTAGGCTTTTGCACTTGGAATATTTTTTATTACTGATTCAGTTTCTTTGCTGATTATTGGTCTAATCAAGTTTTCTATTTCTTCCTGTTTCAGTTTTGGTAGTTAATATGTTTCTAGGAATGCATCCATTTCTTCCAGATTTCCCAGTATGTTGACATACAATTTTTCATGATATTCTCTTATGATTGTTTGTATTTCTGTGGTGTTGTTTGTGATCTCTCCTCTCTCACTTGCGATTTTATTTTTTAATCTTTCCTCTTTACTTTTTGATAAGTCTGGCTATGGGTTTATTATTTGTTTCAAAGAACAAGCTCCTGGCTTTATTATCTGATCTACTGTGTCATTATTGTTTGTTTCTATATCATTTATTTCTGCTCCTAATCTTTATTTTGCTTCTTCTGTTGGCTTTAGGCTTCATTTGTAGTTCTTCTTCTAGCTATTTTGGTGTCAGGTTAGGTTGCATATTTGAGATTTTTCTTGTTTCTTGAGGTAGACCTGTATTGCTATTTACTTCCCTCTTATGACCACTTTTGCTTCATCCCAGTGGTCTTAAATCATCGTGTTTTCATTATGATATGCTTCCATGTATTTTTATTTTTTATTAATATATAATATATTATTTGGCTTCCATGTATTTTTTATTTCTTCTTTGCTTCTGGTTGGCCCATTATTTAATAGCATATTATTTAAACTCCATGTAACTGTGGTCTTTCCCAATGTTTTCTTGTGGTTAACTTTATTTCATAGCATTGTAGCCAGAAAATATGCATATATGATCTCAGTTTTTTTGTACTTTTTGAGGCTTGATATATGATATATGTGATCTATTCCAGAGAATGTCCCATGTGCACTCAAAAAGAATGCATATTCTGTTTTAGGATTTAAAGTTCTGAATTTATCTGTTAATTCCATCTGGTTCAGTGTCTCATTCAAAAAATCTGTCTATTTGTCTCATTCAAAGCCATTGTCTAGATGATCTGTCCATTGATATAAGTGGGGTTTTAAGTTCCCTATAATTATTGTATCATTATTATCAATGAGTTCCATTATGTTTGTCCTTAATTAATTTACATATCTGGGTGCTCCCAAGTTAGGGGCATGGATATTTACATTTAAAGTTTTTTAAAAATTTTTTATAAACATATAATGTATTATTAGCCCCAGTGTACAGGTCTGTGAATAGCCAGCACTCACCATAGCACATACCCTCCCCAATGTCCATAACCCCACCATCCTCTCCCAATGCCCCTCCCCCCAGCAACCCTCAGTTTGTTTTGTGAGATTAAGAGTCACTTATGGTTTGTCACCCTCCCAATCCCATCTTGTTTCATTTATTCTTTTCCTACCCCCAAAATACCCCATGTTGCATCTCCACTTCCTCATATCAGGGAGCTCATATGATAGTTGTCTTTCTCTAATTGACTTATTTCGCCAAGCATAATACCCTCTAGTTCCATACACATCATTTCAAATGGCAAGATTTCATTTCTTTTGATGGCTGCATAGTATTCCATTGTGTGTGTGTGTGTGTGTGTGTATACACACATCTATTATATATATATATATATATATATATATATATATATATATATATATCACATCTTCTTTATCCATTCATCTGTTGATGTACATCTAGGTTCTTTCTATAGTTTGGCTATTGTGAACATTGCTGCTATAAACATTCGGGTGCACATGCCCCTTTGAATCACTATATTTTTATCTTTAGGGTAAATACCCAGTAGTGCAATTGCTGGGTCACACGGTAGCTCTATTTTCAACTTTTTGAGGAACCTCCATACTGTTTTCCAGAGTGGTTGCACCAGCTTACATTCACACCAACAGTGTAGGAGGGCTCCCCTTTCTCCACATCCTTGCCAGGATCTGTCATTCCCTGACTTGATAATTTTAGCCATTCTGACTGGTGTGAGGTGGTATCTCATTGTGGTTTTGATTTGTATTTCTCTGATGCCGAGTGATATGGAGCATTTTTTCATGTGTCTGTTGGCCACCTGGATGCCTTTGCAGAAATGTCTGTTCATGTCCTCTGCCCATTTCTTGATTGGATTATTTGTTCTTTGGGTGTTGAGTTTGCTAAGCTCTTTATAGATTTTGGACACTCATCCTTTATCTGATATGTTGTTTGTAAATACCTTCTCCCATTCTTTCAGTTGTCTTTTGGTTTTGTTTCCTTTGTTGTGCAAAAGCTTTTGATCTTGATGAAATCACAATAGTTCATTTTTGCCCTTGCAAAAAAGATTTTGGACACTCGTCCTTTATCTGATATGTTGTTTGTAAATACCTTCTCCCATTCTGTTAGTTGTCTTTTGGTTTTGTTTCCTTTGCTGTGCAAAAGCTTTTGATCTTGATGAAATCACAATAGTTCATTTTTGCCCTTGCTTCCCTTGCCTTTGACAATGTTCCTAGGAATAAATTGCTACAGCTGAGGTCGAAGAGGTTGCTGCCTGTGTTCTCCTCCAGGATTTTGATGGATTCCTATCTCATATTGAGGTCCTGCATCCATTTTGAGTCTATTTTCGTGTGTGGTGGAAGGAAATGATCCAATTTCATTTTTCTGCATGTAGCTGTCCAATTTTTCCAACACCGTTTGTTGAAGAGGCTGTCTTTTTTCCTTTGGACATTCTTTCCTGCTTTGTTGAAGATTAGGGGTCTCTATTCTGTTCCACTGATTTATGTGTCTGTTTTTGTGCCAGTACCATACTGTCTTGATGATGACAGCTTTGTAATAGAGCTTGAAGTCCAGAATTGTGATACCACCAACTTTGGATTTCTTTTTCAATATTATTTTGGCTATTTGAGGTCTTATCTGGTTCCATATGAATTTTAGGATTATTTGTTCCATTTCTCTGAAAAAAATGGATGGAATTTTGATAAGGATTGCATTAAATGTATAGATTGTTTTAGGTACCCTAGACATTTTCACAATATTTGTTCTTCCAGTCCAGGAGCATGCAACATTTTTCCATTTCTTGTGTATTCCTCAATTTCTTTCATGAGTACTTTATAGTTTTCTGAGTATAGATTCTGTGCCTCTTTGGTTAGGTTTATTCTTAGATATCTTATAGTTTTGGGTGCAACTGTAAATGGGATTGACTCCTTAATTTCTCTTTCTTCTGTCTTGTTGTTGGGGTAAAGAAATAAAAGTTTCATGAGTACTTTATAGTTTTCTGAGTATAGATTCTGTGCCTCTTTGGTTAGGTTTATTCTTAGATATTTTATAGTTTTGGGTGCAACTGTAAATGGGATTGACTCCTTAATTTCTCTTTCTTCTGTCTTGTTGTTGGGGTAAAGAAATAAAACTGATTTCTGCACATTGATTTTATATCCTGACACTTTCCTGAATTCCAGTACAAGTTCTAGCAGTTTAAGAGTGGAGTCTTTTGGGTTTTCTACATATAGTATCATATCATCAGCAAAGAGTGATAGTTTGACTTCTTCTTTGCTGATTTGGATGCCGTTAATTTCTTTTTGTTGTCTGATTGCTGAGGCTAGGACTTCTAGTACTATATTGAATAGCAGTGGTGATAACAGACATCCCTGCCATGTTTCTGACCTTAGTGGAAAAGTTCTGTTATTCTCCATTGAGGATGATATTTGTGGTGGGTTTTTCATAGATGGCTTTGATAATATTGAGGTATGTGTCCTCTATCCCTACACTTTGAAGAGTTTTGATCAAAAGGGATGCTGTACTTTGTCAAATGCTTTTTCAGCATCTATTGAGAGTATCATATGGTTCTTGTTCTTTCTTCTATTAATGTATTATGTCACACTGATTGATTTGTGGATGTTGAACCAACCTTGCAGCCATGGAGTAAATCCCACTTGGTTGTGGTGAATAATCCTTTTAATGTACTGTTGGATCCTGTTGGCTAGCATTTTGGTAAGAATTTTTGCATCTGTGCTCATCAAGGATATTGGTCTGTAATTCTCTTTTTTGATGGGATCCTTGTGAATATTTACATTTGTTAGATCTTCTTGTCAGATAGTTCTCTTTATTA
The DNA here is from genome assembly GCF_964662115.1 of Mustela nivalis. Lineage (NCBI taxonomy): Eukaryota > Metazoa > Chordata > Mammalia > Carnivora > Mustelidae > Mustela > Mustela nivalis. Next base: position 43,126,062 of record NC_139026.1, read on the forward strand.
GATGCAGGGACCTTCTTCATTTCTTGTTATTGTCTTTGGTTTAAAAATCTAGTTTGTCTGATACAGGTCTAACTATTCTGGCTTTCTTTTGGTATCTGTTAGCATGATAAATGGTTCTCTATCCATCTTCAGGTGTCTTTAGGTCTAAAATGGGTTTCTTATAGGCAACATATAGATGGGTCTTTTTTTTTTTAATCCATTCTGATACCTTTTTTGATTGGAACATTTAGTCCATTTACTTTCAGAGTAATTATTGATATTATTGATAGATTTGAATTTAGTGCCTTTTTATTACCATTTTGTCATTGTTTCTGGAGATATTCTCTGTTCCTTTTTAGTCTTTGTCATTTTTGTTTTCTCTCCCATTCAAAGAGTCCCCTTTAATGTTTCTTATAGAGCTGGTGTACTGGTCATGAACTCCTTTAGGTTCTCTTTGTTTGGGAAACTCTCTCTCTCTCTTTTTTTTTTTTTTTTTTTTCATTTTAAGGTTGTGTTTATTATTCTGAATGACAGCCTTGCTGGATGGAATATTCTTGCCTGAAAATATTTTTTCTGTTGTGTTTCAACTGACAAAATTTCCAGAGAAATATATCTACTATCAATCTCTCCTTAAAAATAATGTCCATGGACAATTCATTCTGTACAAGTATGGAAGATTAAAGCTTACCACAAAATCATATTGATTTTTTATGGTTTCAAACATGTTTCCATAATTTATTTTATAGTATAAGTCTTCAACAGGTGCTAGAGATCATGTATCTCATGCTTCTCAAGGCCTTCTGTTTTTGCTGGCAGATGTACAACATTTGGTAGATATTAATAAAAAAAATCATGTATCATAAAGGGATGGATATCATCCAATTTTAGCACAGCTTAAGTTAGACTGTTGGTGGGAGCTCTCCAGATATATTTTTGGCAGTGAGCTAAATGTTAAGTGAGAAAAAAAAATGAATGAAAATGATTGACTATTATGTTTGCACACAGTTTGTCCTAAAAACCATGTATTTATAGAATTATAAAACCTAAATGAATCATTTATTCTAGTGCCCCATCACATATATTCTTATAATATATATTATATAAAAGAAATAACTGTATTCTTTGCTTTTTTTTGTTTCTAAGGCTACAGATAATCATCTTTATGTTTGGTGATTTTAATTGCATGACATTTTACCCTGTACCTGTACTTAACTCTTTGAGTCCCAATTGTAATATGTATTCCTCCAGAAAGGATTTTTCCTTTTCCTCTCTTAGAGGCATTGCTCCCTACTAATACGTGTCTACCTGAAAGTACACATTCAGCAGGTTTTTCTAGGCAAGTTGGTTGTACGAATTGAGGGTGTGTAATTAGAGATTTTTCCCAATAACTTTTTCTTATACTTCTCTCCTTCAGCTAAGGCTGAAATAGACATGGATCTCCACTATCACCCTAAACCACCTTAAACCACCTAAACTACTCACTGTTACTCTAAACCACCTTAAATCACCTAAATGGTGTTTTGGGTTTTTTTTTTTTTTTTCCTAACTACCTGCTCAGGAAGCTGAATTTTTCTGAAAAATCTATAATCTAAGTTCCTGCCTGTAGAACTCCCCAATAGCATTTCCTAGTTCCATTATTTCCAAAGCTACCTGGCCCAAGGGTAAAAGCTGACCTTCCTGCTCACTGGCCTGTAAGAATTTCCTCTATCTCATAGTATGTATCCTCTGAGAATTTCTGTTAATTTCCTGAGGAGTCAGCCAAGCATTAAAAAAAAAAAAAAAAAGAAAGAAAGAAAAAGAAAAATTTTTCTTTTCTCATTTAACACCCTGTACTCAAAGATTTTTAGATGTTCTTAACTGGGAAGTTATTTCTGGTTGTCTTATTTAAAAATATATCTAAAACAGCCTTTTCACATCTTTGTCCATGCAAAGAGAATATAAATATAAGGGGAAAGATACTAGTGACACCTTGCAACCTGTAAAGTGTTCTGACCATATGTAAGTCAAGGTAAGTTAGGTCAGAAATTATCTCAATTGTAATATCAGTGTAGGGGACTTAAATTCTAAATTATTTAATAGGTAACCATGTCTAAAGCTAAGCTTTGGGTTGGAATATCCCACTGGATACAATAACGTTCACTAGATGAATAGGTCATATAAATGAGAACTATACTAAGAGCAAAACACAGTCATCACTTTTTAGCTGTAGATCTGATTTCTTGGTTAAGTTGATATCGATAGAGGTAAGAGTAATCCAAATATAGACACATATATATGGTTCAATGATGATGTGAAAATAATTCTTTCTCATGCATATACAGGATGTAACCATAAAAGAAAAAAAAAAAAGATGTTTTCAACTGACCAAAATAATGTTAAATTCATATGAGAGAACAAACAGAAAGAGTAATCAAGACAGATTTAAAAAATGCACTACTAAATATTAAAACACATTATAAAGGCATAGTGATTAAAATTTTGTTATATATAAAATGATCAATGGGTTGGATTAATGAAATGTAATAAAACTTAACAATATCTTTACTTTTATCATTTCTAAATGACGTGAAATATTTTTCTGTAGTTTGTTTTCATAAATGAAATAGTGGAATACTTATTCAGCATAAAATCATAAATATACTTTCTAACGTTAATTTATGGCTCATTAAATAATCATTTAATACAAATGTTGACATATGTTCTCTTTGAACTAAATACTATAGGGTCAGCCTTATTTAGATAATGCATTCATCTGGGTAGATATTAACTTTTAAAGTTTATTCTAGGCTAAGACATTATTCCACAATAAACATAGGATGAGGTCTACATACCAAAAATGAGAAAAGTAAACTGGTAGAAAGTCAGAGTTAATGAAAATTGGGGGAGGGTGTTGGCAAAAAAATTTCATAGTGGTCAGGCATATATGACCCTTGAGTTTCAATCCCAGATATGCACTTATTAGTACTTCTGTTACTAGTATTCCTCATGTCATTTTCCATTATCTATAGTAGATAAGTTGTCTGAGTGCTAGTGTAGGTGCTTAATAAATATCAACTTTCATTTTCTCTCCTTTCCTCTGTATATCACTTTCCTCATCATCCCTCACAAAATCCAGAACACTCTGAGAAATCACCATATTCTAAATTCAGGTTTTCATATTTATACGTTTAGGTTCTTAGATTCTTTAGTTTCTAAGAATCTAATATATAAAGCATAAAAAGCATAATATAAAATAGCTAATTCATAGTGATTTTTCAATGAACTAATAGTGGCCCTTCCCCCAGAAAAGTAGATTTTAAGTTTTTCTTCCAGATTATCAGGACACTGAAAATATGTCTCCTCTTTGTCCTCATGAAGAATATAAAATAATAAACAGTAACTCAGAGGGTCTGAACACAGACTGCCACCTTCTGTTGAATATAGCATTTATTTATTATAGGATCCAGGCGACACTGCCAATCTCGGCTTCTGCTTGGGGTCTTGACTTAATATGGAATCTCAGGTTCACCCTCCTAAACTTAGAGACAGTCCCAGACTTAGTTTCCAGATACCAGTACTAGTATCATCATTTGTATCAGTAAATCATGGCCTTTATAAAGTTTATCATTCATTGTATCAATTAATACTAGGTTTTGCTGCAAAACAGAAAAATTAAAATAACTAATGAGATTGAAATTTATTTTTTTTTATGGGAAAGTACAGAGAGTCTAAGACTGGCATTGCTCTCCAAAATCTCAGAGACCTGGGTCCTTCTATCCTTTTGATAGAAAGGATGCCATGTGTGGTCTTTGTCTTAGATCTCCAGGGGCTTTCTTCGGCAAATTATAGCACAGGGAGGAAAATGAACAGTATAGGGTGCAATATCTCTTGATGGTCCCTATACTTGAATACATGGCACTTTTTGTTAGAATTCATTGACCAGACTCAGTCATCCAGCGATATCTCAAAATAAATCTGTGTAATAGTCACTTTGACATGTCTCCAACTAAACATTTTGGACTCCTATTACTATACAATGAGAAAATGGATGATAGGAGCAAGCCCACTTTGCCACACTCATGACTGGTGTAAGCCGACTGTTTGTCACAGTTGCTGTTGCTCTTGTTTCCTCTTATTTTCTGTGATTACAGGCATGGTTTAAAAGGTGTGTTTATCAGGTACCTGGTATCTATTGGTATAAAGGTCAAAATCCTTTCAGATTATTTAGTTGGTTATATGGAGAGGAACAGAAAACAAAATTTTTCCCAAGCGTATTAGTACTATTGATTAGGATACGGATTTCCTTCACATTCAGCCAAATCATAGCTATATGTTTCAGATTTTTGCTTTGAGGAGGAAAAACAGCCCCTGATGAGTGTTAGGGCATGGTGTTTTCTGTGGAACAATAAATTAATATTAGACAAGGCTACTCTGAGACCAGGATGAGGCCAAACCAGAACAACGGCAGTCCATAATCATGTTCCAACAAAGACAGAAATAATAACATTGTCAAATAGCAAAAAAGACCAAAATTCTGCCTCTCCCAGATAATGTGACTGCTCCTTTTCTATGAATTACAATTTTAGCTTCTTCCAAGCTTTCCAAAATTATTAACATACCCAGTCCTATAATCACCTCTTTTTTTCTGACAATATCCAATTTACAACAAAACTATGCTTTTTTGAACTCTCTCCAAATCACTAAACAAAAATCCAAACCCTATAAGAAGCCTGTCCTAAACTCTTGGTTTTGTTGTTGTTGTTTTTGTTGTTTTTATTTCAATTTAATTAGCCAACATATACTACATGATTTGTTTCAGATGTATTCTTCAGTGAACCACCAGTTGTGTATAGCACCCGGTGTCCTAAACCCTTGTAATGAGACTTCCCATACTTAGCCCCACCCCATGTTCTGCTTGCTCCTTTGTTTTAGGAAGCCAATAAACTCACCTTTGTTTAACTGTAACATGTTCTGTTCTTTTTGACTGGAAGAGCATCAGCATCTACTTGTAATTTGGGGACACCAAAGCCATTAAGTTTATTTATTTTGATAGCTACTGTGATCCATGAAGCGTGGGTGTTGTCATTTTATTTCACACAAGTAATTGATTTCTAAAATTTTTATGAAGGTCTGTTTCTACTTTCTTTTTACTTTTGCTTGTTTTTTGGTCCTTTTACGAGTGATGATTTGTAAATAAATAATTTCCATTATGTATGAAAACCTGTAGGGATAATACTACATTTTGTACTATCTTGCCTCTCTCTATAGAAGGTTTGCTTTTGCTTCATGAAGGCTGTTTGGTTACAAGCAGAGTTGTTAAGTTGTTAATACAATATATAATTGACCTCATTAGGAAGTGCCTGAAATCTGAAGCAAATAGAAAGCTAGAAAGCAAAACAAAATTAATTTCACCCTTTCTTTCATTTGGACCTGTTGATCCTTGTTGAAAATTTTGCCTGTTTTTAAATATGGAGGCTTATAAAAAATAATAAGTTATACATAAAATATTCATAAAAGCATAAAGCAATGTACCTTCTCCAGATGTACTTTGCGGGATTTTTTGAAAGGTGAGGCAAAGATATTTTAGTTGTTTACAGTTGTGTAAGGTTAAGAATATTATAGTAATTAAATAGGTTGAATGTATAGACCAGCAGATAAAATGTAAGGCAGGAGAAATTGAACCAGAATATGGTATCACATGTTTGTTGGAGTAATTTTGATCAAGAGATGAAGAAGGGCTAACAAAGCCACAAAATACTCTCTATAAAAAAAAAAAAAAACCACATTAAAGAGGCTTTTGTAAAGATATTTCTTATAACAATGAAAAAAAGAAGTCTGGCTGTGGACAAAGTGGATGTTGGGGTCCAAAGAAAATTACCAAATACCTAAGCAGTCATTGAAAGGTGTGGGAAGAACTATTGGAAGTGGATGATTGTGAGAAAAAAAAGCAGTAATTTTGGGGTTTATGATAGCACTGAATAGCTGATAACTGCAATTCTATGAAGACTTTGTAGAGCCATCCCATACCGTAAACACAATCAGGGGCTGCATAGGAAGTGACATGAAAAATTTCACCTCAACAATGCAAGCAGGTACAAAGTATAGGGTTTGTTGTTTGTCACAGCAGGGAATGGAGTTGAAGATAGTTCTGCTAAGCCTCACTCATTATAATGATGGTCACTTTGTAGAGATTAATCTAAAAGCCATTTTTAAAGGATCCTATTCTTATAGTGAAGAGATTTGCAGTCTGTTTCTTGAAACCAAGAAAATTTTTGTTGATTCTTTTTCCTGGGTACTTTTTCTAACTGGTGTCTTTTGACAATCCTGAGTCAGTCAAATAAAATAATAGCATTTTAAGACAATGTGTATGCTATATATATATATATAGTGCCCATGTGACTATAACTGAATAGTTTTATTACATATGAATATGAATATGTGTGCATAGTATGTGGGTTGTATATGTATATATTTGTGTATATTGTGTGATCTTACAAAGTGTAAGACACTCTCAAAAAGACCCTCCCAAAAAGGATACAGCCCCAATTTTGAGACTGAGGAACTACATAGATAAACCACTACTCATAAGAAATCATACTGAATATTATTTCTTTCTTGCTATAACTTTAACAGGTATATCAGGCAACAAATGATAATTGAGTGCTGACAGCATAACCTGCATTGTCCTTTAAAATGAAGATAGAACCAGGACTATCCCACTTCAAACAGCAACTCTGCAAATTATGCCGTGTTTGCTACCATCTTTCAGAATATGTTGGTAATAATTAAACCTATGATAATTCTGATACTCCTTTCACTCCGTGGAAGGATGGAATGCATAACTTGAAATGCAGAAGCCCTGATAAAATGAATGACTCATGCCAGCTTTCCCAGAACAGTCTCAATTTTAGTACTAAAAAGCCCTGCACCCAGGGAAACTCAGCCCCAGGCATTGCCGGTCACCTGACTGTAAAGAGTCGGAAACAACGTAAGTAAAGCTCCTGCTTTGAAAAAACCTTATCTTTAAGTTCTCAAAAACAGACAACAAAATATAAGTAAGTGCATAAAATAGGTTCTTCCACGTACAGTTTAACGATTTATGAAGGGAAAATGAATGAAATTAAGGATGACTTAAGATTTTGATGATAGCAACAAAAAGTGTAACTTTGGCTGTGATTAAGAAAAGAAACATATAATAATTCGAGTAATTAAAAGCCTAAACTAGTGCCTCAGTCAGCCTTGATAAAGAACAAAGTGCATCAGAAAAGTAGTCAAGTCACATGAATTCTATACCCAGAATTGTTAGTTATTAGCTGTGTGATCCTAAATAAGCCGCTTAACTTTTCTGAGCCTAAATTTCTTCACCTGCAAGTTAAGGAATATGGCCAATTTAAACTCTATGGTTCCTTCTAGGTCTAAAATTCTGGAATAGAACCTTTCCCATCAAGATTTAAATTACTTGTACTTTGTCCTCAGACATAATAGACATCATGTCACCTATTTATGTCTAGTTGCTACTCAGAACAGTTAAGAAGTAGAAAATAATTGGCCTTTCTGCCTTTTGAACAATGTTTATTGTTTCATCAGAAGTTATATGGTGAATAGTAATTTATTGTTGTGTCACACTGTACCTGCTGGGAAGGGATAGCAGCTAATAATGGAGCTGTTTACAGCAAAATGCATTTGTACAAAAGAATCTGCCTTCTGTGTGAAACTGATGAGGTATTTTGAGCCAGTTCATTTCCTCCTTTTGACTTAAAAAGACTTTACACTTGCTGGGCAATCATTTAAAAAGCAAAGTGAAGTTTATAGTTTTATATCCCTTGTGGGCATATATAAAGGGGACAAAGAGTTTCTCAATGGTGGGATATTTAGAACCACTTCAGAGTGCAGTCATCATAAACAATTATCTCCCCAGTGCACAGTTCTTCCAGGGCTCTTTTCGCTATACAGACTTATTAAACCCATGCACCTTAGAATCCAATCATTTGGCTTAGAAACCAGCTCCCTTGCTTACTAGTTCTGATACTGTGAACAGGATAATTATCCCTTTTTTACAAAACAGTGATAATATTTCCTATATTATAGAGTTGTTTGCGCTTAAGTCTGATAATACCGGTAAAGTGCTGAGTACGGTACTTGAAACATAATAGCTGCCCAATAAATATTTGCTTGAACTATGATTATTTTAAAATCCAAAATAAGTCCTGTGGGACAGGTTAATAATAAAGCAGTGTCTCACTATTTGACACTACTGAGCAATCTTTTAATGTGCTGAAGCCACTTTTGTCTGTTATACCAAGGTATTTATAAATGTGGTAAATTTCATGGTGGTAGGGTAGAGCTTGGATTTCAAGTACTTGAGATCAGATTATCTCTTCTAAGTGTGCCACAGATACACATAATGACATAATTATTTTTAGTTGAAGAAAGTGCATACCTGCAAACATTAAGTAGACACTGGAGCCATGAAATATGTGAACATTAGATATATGTTTAACCTAATTAACTGACATGAAATATAAAATAAGGTTTAATCAATTTTAGGATGGGAATATTGACCATCATAGATTGTAAGTCAAATCAATTGTTTTTCTTTTTGCTGTTTTCTTTTAATTGTGAAAGCAAGAAAATTTTTCACCTTTAAAAAAAAAAGATACAGAAGAAAGCAGTTGATTTGAAACATGAGAAAGTTTTCAAAACTAAGCTCAAGAATAGTTTCTTGAAATCTATAAGAGATTTTCTTTATCTAAGGTTGAAAATGTATTGTTTTATAGACAAAAATAAGGATTAAACACAGATGACTGTCATGAAACTTGTAGTATATAGTAGGAAGTACTCAAACAGCTTTTGCAATTTGTTGTTTTGTTTTGCTTACAGGTAGGTAGAGAGGGAAGTGAAATTTTAAAGATTTAATATCTGATTTTGCTATTTGAGAAAGTTTATCTCCCTATGTACAAATCTCGTGATATAATGGCATCCCCACTTGAGTCTTCAAAGCATCACTAATTTTTCTCTTTTAACAATACAAGGATAACAGTGCATTTATATCATATTTCTATTCCAAGAAGCAAAGTATTTTCTGATCACATAAATGCCTCACTTCAGGGAAATATATAGAATATTTTTTTGAAAATAGACTACTATAGGTCTTGATACAATAATGAATTTTAACAAAGAAAGATAGCATAGAAATATGTAAAAACAGAATAAAACAAAAACTTCTTGTGTGAAATAATTAAAGATTTTATAGTATAGGTTCTCTGTATATCAGTACTAATAGAAAATCCTAAAGCCTAGTCCCCTTTTTTTCTGATTTTTAGAAATTTCTACCTCTCAGAAAGAAAGAAAGAAAGAAAGAAATTTTCAGCTTTCTGCTTTCCCTCTACTGAAGTATATATTAAGTAGTGTTTCACCATTTTAAAAATGGTGTGTTATCTCTTGGTATATTATCCATAGTATATTACTCTTAGTTGCAACTAAAAGAAAAGTTATCACCATTTATAAGGAAACTAAGTGGTTTTTAAGAAAAGAAAAGTTTTATTCCTTTAATGCTTGTAAAGCTATTGAACGTTAAATGATTTTCATTTCTCCTCAATAAAATCTTAGACAAAGCTCATCTCTGTACACATATGAGTATCTCTTTTTGATTATTCTAGGAATTTTTGGTTTCCTTTACATGTGTATTTGTTGGGGGCAGTTAGATTTTTGTCAGTTGTGCTTTTAATTTAGTACCAACAGTACTAACAGATATAGAAACCAACTAAGGAATCAAATGAGTGAGGTGGGACTTGGAAAAGTAAAAACCTAATATACAAGTGTAAATAATAACAAGGTAATGTAACCCAGGTGTATCTATTAATATATTCATCCAACTACAGTAACAAAGGTAAAGGAAGGAAGGAGTCAACTCTGTCCTCAGAAGCATTTCAGTAGCACATGTTTTCTTAATTGCTAAAGCAAACACATGTGTTAAGAATAACTATATAATCCACATATACATATATATATATTTATTTTATATATGTTATATATAATTATTTATTTTATATTTAGGTATGAAATAGATAAAATATTTACATTTTAACTTATATCAATATATTTTAACATATAATAATTATTATTAATAGCTGGACAATACTATGAATTACATCTAATCTTCAAATTTTATTTTATATTATTTTTTTAAGACTTTATTTGAGAGTGAGCAAGAGAGAGAATAAGACTGGGTGGGAGGGGCAGAGGGAGAGAGACAAGCAAGCTCCCAGCTGAGCTCAGAACCCAAAAAAGGGCCTGATTCCAGAACCCTGGGATCATGACTTGAGCTGAAGGCAGACTCTTAACTGCCTGAGCCACCCAGGTGCCCCTAAACTTCAAGTTTTAAGATATCACTGAGGCTGGGGCGCCTGGGTGGCTCAGTGGGTTAGGCCGCTGCCTTCGGCTCGGGTCATGATCTCAGGGTCCTGGGATCGAGTCCCACATCGGGCTTTCTGCTTGGCGGGGAGCCTGCTTCCCTCTCTCTCTCTCTGTCTGCCTCTCCATCTACTTGTGATTTCTCTCTGTCAAATACATAAATAAAATCTTTAAAAAAAAAAAAAAAAAAAAAAGATATCACTGAGGCTGAAAGACATCAAACCTTTCTCTCAAAAGCATGTAATTAGTGACAGTCCCTGAACCATATAGTATTGTCAATTCATCAGTTTTTATTAAATTTTTGAGGTTATAGTCTTTTTTTTAAGAAATAGAAAAATCTTACACTTGTTCTAAAAATTCTGATGTATCCCTTCTACCAATCCCTTCTACAATACCCCAATTTGCTTCTCTTTTGAGAAGGTAGTTTCCTCTCAGCACATCTACAGTCTTAAAGATTTTGTACATCAGAGCTTAATATTTATTGTTTGAAATACCAAAGGGATACTTTATATTTATAATATCAATTACATGATAATGTTTATGATTTTTAAGAGCATACTCCCACCCTTTATAAAATGTCAATATCTCTCCACGGGAGATGAAGTCATAGAAGCTCATGAATCATATTCTCTTTCTTCTGGACCATCCTATTCTGTTACTCTGTCAGTGAAAAGTCATCTCTTTAAATGGTCATTAACTAAAAAGTTTTGTAACATCTCATATATGTGGAGTTATCTTGTATTTACTTTGTTTTGAAGGGTGGTAGTGCATATAGTTTTGTGAATCTTGTTATAATGACACATAAGCAGCTGTGTTTGAATTAAAAACTAGGATTTCATCACTTACAGAGCATTGGCTATGTGTCAGAAAGGTGGCATACTTACATTGTTCTAATAATTATAACATTAAATTCATATATATGTTTATATATCCTGGTTTTTTTGAGATAAGAAAAATGGGTTTAAGAAGCCTAGAAAATCCCCAAGGCACTGCTTGCAGAAATATGTGTTACAATTTCCTGACTTCAAAACTCTCTGATTTTTACTATTCTGTGCTATATTATTAAGAGTCATGTTTAAAAAAAAAAAAAAAAAAAGAGTCATGTTTTGAAGTTTGGTTTTTGACATTCCTACTAAGACAGTGATGGGTCTTTATCAAAATCACCTGGGGAGCTATTAAATATACATATTATCTTATATCAATGCAGTTTTAGTGAACAAGAATCTCTGGGTATAGGATCATGGAATACACCATTTTAAAATTTTCCCCAGGTTACTGTGATACACAGATTAAGTTTGAAAACAATTCCACCTTACTTTTTTCAAAATCTAATATTCCCATTCTATTCATAATTTGACACTTCCAGTATTCATACATATCACAAAGTAACAATTTCTTCTTCCATATAGAAATACAAAATACCTAAGTAAACATTTATTAAATTGTCCAGTGATCAAAGCATATATACTTTATATACTTTGTTTACTCAAGATTGTATGTTGACAGTAAACAAAAGTGGAAATGAACTTGTTTCTGGTTTCATTGACACATTTTCATGCTATTCAGAACAATATTGTCATCTTAAGGAAAAAAAAATCATTACTGGGGTTTTCATTAGACAAAGACTCAAATGATCAATTATTTTACTTTTTTTTTTTTTTAATTTATTTGACAGAGACTTCAAGTAGGCAGAGAGGCAGGCAGAGAGAGAGAGAGAGAGAGGAGGAAGCAGGCTCCCCACTGAGCAGAGAGCCGATGCGGGGCTCGATCCTGAGACCCTGGGATCATGCCCTGAACTGAATGAAGGCAGAGGCTTTAACCCACTGAGTCACACATGCACCCTGATATTTTACTATTAAACATCATCATTATCAATATTATTACCATATTACAAAGACTATATGTGCTATACATGAATAACTACTTATAGAAAGAAATATGAAGTAAAAATCTATTCTAAGATTAAGTTTTTACTCATGAAAAAAGAAATTCCCAATTTTTTTTTCATGGACTTGCCTACATTTTCTAAAAATTTAAGATTACTGAAATGTGACAGAAATAGTACAGAGAGTTCCCACATATTCTTCACCTACCTTCTCTCAATTCAATAACTTATGTAGCCAAAGTACAATTACCAAAACTAAATTAATAATAATAATAATAATGTCAGTCCAGTATTATAATCAAACTATGACTTTATTTGAATTTCAGCAGGTTTTTTTTTTTTTTTTGCTTTTTTAAAAAAGATTTATTTATATATTTAACAGAGATCACAAGTAGACAGAGAGGCAGGCAGAGAGAGAGGAAGGGAAGCAGGCTCCCCGCTGAGCAGAGAGCCCCATGCAGGGCTCAATCCCAGGACCCTGGGATCATGACCTGAGCTGAAGGCAGAGGCTTAACCCACTGAGCCATCCAGGCGCCCCTGATTTTTTTTTTTTTTTTTTTTTTTAATTGGTGGTATTTTCCTGTCCTGAAATTGAGTCCAGGACTTGGGCTTGATTTCATTTCATTTCATTTAAATTTCATATTCCTTGGTGTTCCTCACTGCAGAATGTTGCATAATGTCTCCTAATTGTTTTACTCTTCAGTATTTTTGAAATATACTAATGAATTATTTTGTAGAATGTCCTTTACTTTCATTTTGTCTGTGTATTTTCATGGTGTATTCTTCTCTTCCTTTTACTTTTAAGTTGTATATGTCTTTACATTTATAATTGATTGCTTATATACAATAGGTATTTGTGTCTTGTTTTAAAAGACAGAAAAAGTTTCTTTTAACTGGTATGTTTAGAACATGCTCATTTTAATCTGAATATTGATAGCCAGTTTAAATGTATCATCTTTTGAATTTCTTGTCAGATGGTTTCAACATTTATGACATACCTGAGTCGATTTCTGAAGATAGCTGTGTATCTTGGGAGATTGTTTTATCCTATGTTTCAGAAGATTCATATATATTTTTTAAACTGGTAGACAGATCTGTGTAGGAAAGTGGAGATTCAGGGAAATTTATACTAGTTACACCTGGAAATGGGCATTTCTTTACTTCTTCTGGGTCTATAAGATGTGGATTTGAGATAATCCACTTAAGAGTTATTGTTCGGGGGCACCTGGGGTAAGCCTCTGCCTTAGGCTCAGGTCATGATCTCAGGGTCCTGGGATGGAGCTCCGCGTCAGGCTCTCTGTTCAGCAAGGAGCCTGTTTCCACTCTCATTGCCTACTTGTGATCTCTGTCTATCAAACAAATAAATAAAATCTTTAAAAAACAGACATTGTTCATTTAAACAATTTTAATTATATTTTAAATAAATAGATAGATGAGAAAAATATATTTTATGTTTACTCCCCAAATTTATCATTTCCTCTCTTGCTCATTCCTTTATGTAGATCTGCTTTTCCACCTGGGATCATTTTTCTATACCTTGAAGAATTAATTTAGTATTGTGATGGTCTATTATCTCTCATCTACTGTTTGCATGAAAATATATTTTATGCATTTTTGAAAGATTTTTTTTTCTGAGTATTGATGCTATTCTATTGACTTCACACTCCATATTTCTCACAAATTGTCTGCCATCATTACTGTCTTTGTTCCTTTGAATGAAATGTGTTTGTTTTCATTGTCATAAAATTTCCTTTTTCATTGGCTATAATCAATTTCATTATGCTATTTTTTTGATATGGTTTCTTTGTTTTTATCCTGCTTAGGGCTCATTGTCTCTCAAATAAATAAATAAAATCTTTTAAAAAAATGTTTATTCTAACTTTCCCCAATCCTCCTCTTCTTTTTGAACTCCAAATATATGTAAGATATTTAATATTTTTCTCTGACTTACAGAGGTTTTCTTTTTCAATTTTTTCCCTTTCTGTGATTTTTTCATAGCTGTTATTGCTGTGTTTTAAATTTTCCTGATTTAAATTTCACTTATTTCACTGTGCCTAATCTGCTCTAATCTTTCCAGTGATTTTTTTTAGTCTCAGGTGTTGCATATTTCACCGTTTGAGTTCATTGCTTTTATAACTGCTTTTTTTCTAATTATCTTGGTTTACTTCCTTTAATTAGGACAGTCCCAGACAAATATTTATTGATTGTTAAAAAATATAAAAATAAAAATTACATGGTAGCACTTTCCCTTGAAAGTATAGTTCAAGATATGGCTGGGAAGGAAAAAAGAATAAAGGTCCAAATACTATTGTCTGTAAAACATAACTGGAGATAAAGGACACTTTTGAGATTGTTCAGTTTTTTTCTAGTAAGAAAGAGGTGTAGCTGTGGCACTTCTGAGTCACATGTTGAGAAATGATAAACTAGCTAGCTAGTTTTTTTCTAGTAAGCTAGCTCACTTTTTTTCTAGTAAGAAAGAAGAGTAGGTGTGGCACTTCTGAGTCACATGTTGAGAAATGATAAACCATAATTTTTTGCAGTTTTACTCTGATGACGGATTAATTGAAAAGCCCATTACTGTTCAATAACAGGCCAAATTTTCAGTTATAACCAATATTAAAATCCTCTGCCTCAGGAAACTAAGGAGAACTTGTCCATGTCTAATTCCTTGTTACTGATGTCTCTGTACCATATTTCCTACACTTAGTACAAAAAGAAAGAATCATGTAAAATACCTCACATTGTTTCAAAAATTGATTACATTTGAAATGTTAATACTGACTTTGAATTAAGATTAAAGAATGTATAAACCGGAGGGTGGTGGTTTCTTCTTTAAAGCCTCACCCTAATTTTTGGATCACCCTCCGATTTTAGTCAATGACTATGGAGGATGAAATAAATGACACTTTTGAGAATGTATTAGGTGTTACCCCCCCCCCCCAAATTTCAAAACAGACTGAGGTAGAGACATCCAGAAATTAAGATATTAGGAAAGAGACTTCTATTTCTCAGAGTCTAGTATATTATTAATGGGTCATATTGAGACCTGATTAGCAAAATGGCAATTTGTAATTTCTCTGCTTAATGTTATATAACAAAGATAAATCCCTCTGTTTATGTGTGTTTGAGTGTGTACAATGTCTCTATTTTACAACTGTTCCTTTATTCCTGGACCTTGTTTTCTATTATGTATCATAAGAACCTCCCAACTCATGCCCATGAATATATTCAAATCCTTATCAATTTATTCTCTATATAAATCCCAAAAAATCTTTCTAAATTAAAAATTGATTAGATCATCCTCTGGATTAAAATATTTGGAAACATTTCCTTTACTACAAGACAAATTCCTCATTTATAACTAAAATGCAGTTCTAGTTTAATCACCAGTGCTTCTCAATACTCCATAACATATTACTAAATCAGAACTAAAGCAGTTCCCCCTAAAATGTCCTCTCCATATATTTATCCATTTATATTTCCTTGGGATAAAATTCAGGGAAGGTTATTAGTAAACCAAACCAAATCAAATCAAAGTGGTCTTAACAATTGTTTCAGATTATATCAAGGCAAAGAGATCAAGGTAACTCCTGCAAAGAAAAATCTCAAAGAGAGTATTTTTAAATAAATAGATTATATAGAATAGATGGATTATGATGGTTTAAGAGACCATATAAAAATCTTTTCTCTAGAAAAAAATATTTTCTATAGTTTGTTGTTGTATTTATCAGGGTTGCTTATAAGCAAGATGGTCACATCCTGATCGATTTCAACATAAATGCAGCTTTACTTTAATGTTCAATCTTTTTTGAATTTCCTCATTTCTGGACTTTTCTTTGATACTAATGAATTTTATAAACTTAAGACAAAAGGTACAGAGAAATAGTGGAGAAATGAAACTTACCATCAGTCTAAAAATGGGAACTGCAGTCAAATATGGAAGCTTTGTTTTGGAATTGCAGTTATTCTACCCACTACTGCATAGCACTGCATCTTCTTAGGAGGGTAGCTCAGCTCATTTTTGCTTTAAGGAGTTATCTCTGTCAGCAGTTTGGGATGGATTGGAGCTAAGAGCAGCTAGAGAAAAGAGAATCTTTTGGAATAATGAAAATCAAAGTTTAATGAAGATCCAAATACTAGATACATAATGAAGGATATTGAAAAAAGACAAGACATTGTAGGATAAAATTCAGTAATTGATAGAATGTGTTGGGTAAAGGAGAGGTAAGAGTTTTCCATGTTTTGGGGAGGGGGTTAAACCTTAAAAATTACAAGATAGAATTAACATTCTCCAAAATTTGCAACACTGGAAGACAGGTGTCCAAGAGAAATATGTTATACTTACTTTTATTCTAATTGAATTTGAGCAGTGCCTTTGCAACTTGACAAAACTGTATTTCAGGCTTTATGATTTCAAAATATTCCTTAATATCAGAAAAATGTCAATTCTAGTTTATGTCCAGATAGAAATAACTAAGAAAAGCATCTTTCTCAATCTGCCAGCACAATTAGTAAAATTACAAAGGAGATATGCAAGTTTGAGAATAATTAGTGTCATTCTAATCTTAGTCCATGTTGGAAGTAATATAAAATGATATAATTTTTTTGAAACAAAATTTAGCAATTTATTTCAAGATCAGTAACCTAATAAAATTGTATATGAGAAGAATTCTCCCCAAAATTCTTTGGCACCTGAAAAAATAAATGAATGGCACACAAAAAGTTCATCAATTAGTTTTTTTTTTTTTTTTTTTTACAAATAGAAGAATTTTCAGATGTTTTCAAAAACAGTATATCTCTTTGATCCCATTTATACTTATAGTCAAATTTAAATAGCTTAAATGATTATTTTAAGAAATGAATGCAACATTTAAGAATATTAAAAGTGGAAGACTAATAATGTATAACAAAAATATAAAAATATTTCTGATATCAGTAGTAATAATGATATCTCAACCAAAAACTAGTAATGGAAAAGTGATTTTATATATATATATATATATATATATATATATAATCTAAATTATATTATATATTTATATATTTTATTATATATATTTATATATAATTATAATATATAAATGTTATTATATTTATATATAATAGATTATATTAGATCATATATAATCTATATATAATCTAAAACTAATATAAATAAAATAATAAAACTAATATAAATATTAAATGAATAATTTCAGTAAACAGTAAATATATCCTAAAGTCTCTTCTCAATGTGAAGGAGGCTATAAATGTAGTTGTTTTAACATTAATTCAAGTAACTGAAATAAGTATATTTGCATGTAAATACGTTTGCAAAATAATTACACATAATACCCAGAAGCCTAAAAAAAAATAAGTAAATCTTTATTATTGTATCAACGGTCCTCAAATTTTGGAGTATCTCAGAATTTCTCAATATCATTGTTAAAAGTAAATAGTGAGTCCTAGGATTCACTCCAAGAATTTCTAAGTTTATTGTTCTTGAGAGAGGGCAGGTTATCAGCATTTTTACTAAAGAACCCCAGGTAATTGTGGCACACGTGTTGTTGAAACCATATATTTGAAACATATTGAATTTAAGAAGGAGGAAGGGAATCACCATGATTTAATTAATAGACCTCAACTCAGATTTTTTTTTAAAGAACTAGAAAATGGGGTATAGAGAAAGTATTTTTTAAAAAAGACTAAATACTGTGTTGTTGGAATCAGCAACCCCAAAATAGATGTTCCGCATCTTCATATTTCTTTACATCACTGTTCTGGGATTAAAGTCATAGATGTATGATTGGTGCAATCAAAGTCACATTTCTTAATGCTAGAGAAAGGGACTCTAGGAAATATGGTGTTTTTTTATTTATAATTCTTAATAGTGTTGAATTCACCCTATTCAGAAATGTCAAATTGTGGTGAGCTTGTCAGAAAGTATCGTCAGTTACAAATGACTGCTGTTCTAGCTTTCAAAAAGAAAATATGGAGTTATTTAAGTCAATATCCCTCTATCTCTAAACTATAAATACATTTTATACTTTAAGCTGAGGAAAACAGATAGAGGTATGTATTTGTCTCATTGGTGCTATAAAAAATTACCACAAACATACTGGTTTAAATTAACATAAATGTATTATAATAAAGTTTGGAGGTCAGAATTTTAAAATCAGTCTCGTTAGGCTAACATTAAGGTGTCTGGAAGAACCATGTCTTCCACGAAGATCTAAAGGAACAATAGGTTTCCTTGCCCTTCCTAGTTTGCAGAAGCCACATGCAATTCTTAGCTTATGACCACTTTCTTGCCTCACTCCAACCTCTTGCTTCTGGTGTAACATAATTATGTATATTTTTGGTAAGGTACCAGAATAGGAAGGATGGATTACAACTCATTTTGATATATAATAAACAAGTAGGGAGAGACTTTTGCAGTGTGTTTCAAGATGATGGCCCAAAGTTCCAAGAAAAGAGTGATTGTGTGGTTTGGATATCCATCTCCAAGGAAATAAAGCCTTAGAATGCCTCTTCTAAATTGTATTAAGTCAGGATTCTCCAGAAAAACAGATCCAATAGGAGTTACATGTATACTTGGAGATTATATATGTTTTGTTGTTCTCCTTACATACATCTAGATCTACATCTAGAGAGAAGTTTATTATAGAAATTGGCTCATGCAATTATGGAAGTAAAAAAAACCTCATGTTCTGCTGTCTGAAGCTGGAGAACCGGGAAACCAAGTGATATTATTCAACCCAAGTTTGTAGACCTGAAAATTGGGGGACTTGTGGTATAATTCCTGATATGAATCTGATTACTTGAGAACTAGGAGTGCTGATGTCCAAGGACAGGAGAAAATGGATATTTCAACTCAAGAAGAGAGAACTAATTTGTACTTCCTCCACATTTTTGTTCTGTTAGGACCTCAGCAGACTAGATAATGTCCATCCCCATTTATGAGGGTGATGTATTTTATTTAATCTACTGATTCAAATGCTGTCTTCTGTAGACAGCCTCAAAGACACACCCAGAAACAGTGTTTTACCATCTCTCTGGGTGTCCTTTAGCTCAAGTTTACATGTAAAACCAACCATCACATAAATATAATAGGATCTAATGTGCAAAAATGAAGCAAATAAGCAAAGAATATAAGACATACCATTACAGATACGTGATGAACAACATCATGGTGGGTGGGGAAAGAGGGCTTCAGAAATAAAGCAAAAGAAAGGAAAGAAAGGAGACAAAGCTGGGATTACCACTGCTCCTGCTTACAGCTCCCTCTTAAATAAAGCCCTAGTGGGAATCAAGTGAAAGAAAGCCTTGTACTGTCAGGAGTTAACTACCTTTTTTTTTTTTTTTTTTAAATCGTGTCATGTTAGTCACCTTACTGTACATCATTAGTTTTTTTTGTTGTTGTTGTTTGTTTGTTTGCTTTCTAAGATTTTATTTATTTATTTGACAGAGAGAGACACAGCAAGAGAGGAAACACAAGCAGGGGGAGAGGGAGAGGGTGAAGTAGGCTTCCTGCAGAGCAGGAAGCTGGGTGTTGGGCTCTGTCCCAGGATCCTGGGATCATGACCTGAGCCAAGGGCAGACACTTAACAACTGAGCCACCCAGGTGCCCCAGTACATCATTAGTTTTTGATGTAGAGTTCCATGATTCATTGTTTATTTATAGCACCCAGTGCTCCATAAAAACACTTTCTAACATGGGTACCTTGTTGCAATAGTCAGTTAAGCATCTGACTCTTGGTTTTGGCTTGGGTCATGATCTCAGGGTCTTGGAATTGAGCCCCTTGTCAACTCTGCACTCAGTGAGGAGTCTGCTTCAGATTCTCTCTCTCCCTCTTCCTCTGCCCCTCCCACTACTCACTTGGTCTCTAAAATAAGTAAATAAGTCTTAAAAAAAAAAAAAAGAAACAAAATCAAACAAACAAAAAACCAAAAAGCCCAACACTTTCTAACAGATAGAATATGATTTGGAGTTACTTGCTTGGCATTTGTAGTTGTATGCTGCTTGGTTTCTGTTGTGCCTCTTTTAAGAACCTGAGGATTAAGATTATTTGTTTATTGTCATATGGAATTCAGGGAAAAAAAAAACCAAAATAAAACAAACAAAGAAAAAAAAATTCCTGGAAATTAGAACTATTTATAATCAAGATTCTCTGATAAAAAATTCAGCTTTTAAAAAATAAGTTCTTAGGTTGGTCTTCTAAGTAAAATAGCCACCATTATCTATACCACTCATATTTAAAAATAACAATATCATGACAGTTTTTGAATAATGATTACTAAAACTGTAAATTTAATATTGCGATCTTGTGTAAACAGTCATTTTGATAAAAATGAAAATCCATGGAATTTTAGGTGGCGTTGTTATATTTCTTTTCACTATACACTACTGTGACCTGAGAATAAAATAAGCATTTCTAATAATCACTGAAATCTTCAAATAAATCTCTATATTTATAAAATTAAGTACTAAATAATTTAGCTGATTAAAAACTTACTATTTTTGGTGTGAAGACACAACAATTAATATAAGCATGTTCATTAAAAATTTACTAACATGTCTAAATTGACACTTTTCATTGTGCCCTTTTATGGCAGAAAATGTATACTCTTGTATCTTAAGCCTGGAAAAATGCTAGCAGTAGTAGATATGTAAGTGGCTACCTGGTGAAATTTACTTAAAAACGTTATCTTCCTATGAACTTATAGAGCTTTTGCTTATTTCATATTACTGAAACGGACCAATTTTGTCTATTCTAGAATTAAAGCAATAAACACCTAAGTCAACAAGAAGAAAGATCTAAAAAATCCCCAAACTTTACATTTCAAGGAACTACAAATAAAGGCCAAACTTATGAGGGAAGGTAGTAATAAAGATTAGAGAAGAAATAAATTGAATAGACTAGAAAGATGATAGAAAAATTCAATGAAAATAAGAGTTGTGATTTTTTGAAAAGATAAGACTGACAATTTTTTAGCTAAACCAAGAAAAAAAAAAGATTCAAAATTGAAGTAAGAGGAAAGATTAAAACTGATACCACAGATCTACAAAGGATCAGAAGATATTACTATGGAAAATTACATGACAACAAATTAGGTAATCCAGGAGAAATGGTTAAATTCCTAGAAACATACAACCTGCTAACACTAAATCATCAAGAAATAGAAAATGTGAATAGGCCTGTAACTAATAAGGAGATTTATAAGTAATCAAAAATGTCCTACCAAAAAAAGAAAAAAAAAAGTCTCTTACCCAAAAGAGCCCAGGATCAGACAGCTTCATTGGTGATTTCTACACTTCTTGAAATGTTAATTTTAATGTTTAAAGAATTAGTGTCAATCCTTAAACTCTTCCAAAAAATTGAAAAGTAAGCAACACTTCCAAACTCATTTTATGAGGCCAGCATTACCCTGATATCATAGCTAGACAAAAACACTACAGGAAAAAATTACAAGTTAACATCCCTGATTAGTGAAGATGCAAAAATCTTTACCCAAATACTAAGCAAATTCAATTCAACAGAACATTAAAGGGATCAAACATCATGTGGGATTTATCCCTGTAGTGCAAGGTGATTGAATGTATGCAGATTAATCAATGTGATATATCACATTAACATAATGAAGGATATAAACTGTATGATCATCTAAATAGCTGTAGAAAAAGCATTTAACAAAATTCAACATCCTTTCATGATAAAAACTCTCAACAAAGTGAGTATAGCGAAAGGTACATCATGTAACAAAATATGACAAGCCCACAGCTAACATCATACACAATGGTAAAAAGGTAAAGGTCTTTTCTCTAAAATCAGAAACAATATGAGAAGTCCCACTCTCACCACTTTAATTCAACATAATACTGAAAGTCCTAGCTGAAACAAGTAAGCAATAGAAAATAAAATAAATTTTGAAAAGATATAAAACTATTCAAATCAGAAAAGGTAAGATCATCTGTGGTTTTAGATGACATGTTCTTATATATAGACAATTCTAAAGACACCAAAAACTCTTAGAACTTAACAAATGAATTCAGTGATGCTTCATTTTACAAAATCAATTTTTGTAAACCAGTTGCATTTCTATACACTAAAAATAAACTACCTGAAAGAAGAATGAGGAAAGAGCTCCCATTTACAATAGCATCAATACCTAGGAATAAATTTAACCAAAGTGGTAAAAGACATTTACTTCCAGAAAACTTATGGAAAACTATAAGATATTATAAAATAAATTGAAGTAGACACAGATAGGAGGATATATTCTTTGATTGAAAAAATTAAGTGTGTTAAAATGTCCATAATACCTAAAGTGATTTATAGATTCAATGCAATCTCTACCAAAATTTCAAAGACATTCTTCACAGAAATAGAAAAAAAATCAATGCTAAATTTTTTACGGAACTACAAAAGACTTCAAATGGCCAAAGGAATCTTGAGAAAGAACAAAGCTGGAGCTATTATACTTCTTGATTTCAAAAATAAATAAATAAATAAATAAATAAATAAATAAATAAATAAAAGACAGTGTGATATGAGCTTACGAGCTAGGATGGCTAGTACCAAAAAGGCAAGGGATAAATTAAATTTTGGTTAAGATGTGAAGATGGAACCCTTGTACACTGTTTGTGTGTATGTAAGTTATTATAGCTACAATGGAAAATAGCATGGAGGTTCCTCTAACAGAGCTACAATGGAAAATAGTAAGGAGGTTCCTCTAACAATAAAGAATAAAAGTGTCATATGTTCCAGCTACCATACTTTTGGGTGTGTATCTGAACCAGACAAAATCAGTATTTTTTAAAGATTTTATTTATTTGACAGACAGAGATCACAAGCAGGCAGAGAGGCAGGCAGAGAGGTGGGGGGGAAGCAGGCTCCCTGCTGAGTAGAGAGCCCGAGGCGGGGCTCAATCATAGGACCCTGAGATCATAACCTGAGCCGAAGGCAGAGGCTTTAACCCACTGAGCCACCCAGATGCCCCTACAAAATCAGTATCTTACAGAGATATCTGCAATCCTCATTGCAGCTTCTTAACAATAACCAAGATACGGAAACAGTCTAAGTGTCCATCTGTGGATAGACTATATATGTTAAATATATAATATATATAATATCTCATATATATAATATGCCATATGTATATAATGAACTATTATTCAGTCATAAGAAAATGAAAATAGGAAATTTGCATACTATGATGCTTCAAGAATACTTGAAAAAAGGATAGTTAAATATAAAAGCATATATTAGGACAACTTTATATGCTTCTTAAAGAATAAAAAAATGTCTTGTTATTTTTATTTTAAATATTTATATTTTCTATCAACCTTTACAATATTCAGCACTTTATAATGTTAGAAATTACATTCCTCCATAAATGTCCTATATATTCTCCTATGAAGCCTGTCCTAAAAGGGGCAAACTGTTAGATAATGCCTTTATATTGATGCTTAAGGAGACAATAAGCATGCTTGGGGAGGTTCTGGTGATGGTGAGTATGCAGTATACAAGTATATGGAAAGTAAAGAAGACTGAGAAATGCCAGTGCTGTTTTGGATTTGATAGTATTATCTTGAAGTTGTAGCCTCGTATTGCCTAAGTTCAAATAATTTCAAGTTAGAATTTTAGTTATGCCATTTAGAAACATTGTGGTTTTGAGGAATTTCTTTAATTAACTGGAACTTCAGTTTCTTTGCACATCAAATGTAATAGCAATACCTGCTGAATATGATTATTTTGAAAATTAAAATGGTTAACAGTTATATTGCACTTAACACAAAGTTCTAAAATGACTCAGAGCCTGGCATTCACTAAAAGAGTGTGATTGTTATTATTAGAATCAGAATTTGTGTTTGGTCTCCTGAGACAAATTAACATTCAGTCTTTTCTTTCGTTAATGGAAAGGGGTAGATCAAGGTGAGGAAGAAAATACTTGTTTTATCACTTTTACAGCATTTATAAAAAAAGTTTTGTGTAGTTAGTTGTTTAGAACAAGGAGGTAATTTTTCCATGGAAACAAAGGTATAAATGGTAGCTAGTTCTTCAGACAAACCCACAGAACTTTATTTAGGCCATAATGTAGTTGAAATAATTTGTAATTGTAATGGAAAATTAGTAGGAAAATAATACTGTTGCAATACTACCAATTAAACAAAACAGAGAAAATAGAATAAAAATTAGTTCTTTTTTTTTGAATTACTGAGCTGACTGAAAACATTTAATTAAAAATGAATGAATGATTACTAAAAATTCTGTAGAAATTCTGAGGGTCACTTTTCAGAGTCTTTTCAGAAGGATTACCCTGCTCATTAAAACTGATCTGACATCATTTTGTTTTCTTTTATCTTTCTTTATTTCCACTTCAAATGCAATGAAGAGATAATTAAGAGGAAAACAGAAGATGAATTAGATAATCTATTCTCCTGGTATTGGAAGAGAGAAATAGTTCAGGATAGGAGAGAGAGGAAAAGGCAAATTATTGAAGAGGGGAGTGGGAATTTATTGAGAAAGGAGAGAGAGGGCATACCCACTGAGTGGAAAAAAGGTACAAAGGAATAGAGGAAAAGGAAGAGAGAGGAGAGAAATTTGTTGAAGTTATATGCAATGTGAGACATGGGAAAATTTTTTAAAAGATTTAATCCATAGTATAAGCATCTTTTCTTTTTAAAGATTTTATTTATTTATTTGACAGAGAGAGAGAGAGATCCCAAGTAGGCAGAGAGCAGGCGGGGGTGGGGATCAGGCTCCCTGCTGAGCAGAGAGCCCAATGGGGGGCTTTATCCCAGGACCCCAAGATCTTGACCTGAGCCGAAGGCAGAGGCTTAATCCACAGAGCTACACAGGCACCCCCATAGTATAAGCATCTTATTGCAATATGAGTCAGCCTACTGTAAGGGTGAAATTTTCATTAATATCTTAATATTTCTAAAAAACCCAAAATTTTGCATTCTACAAGAAAAAGGTGAACACAGTGGAAATCATTTACTTTTCTTATGACCATCAAAGAACTGAAGTCATAGGACAAACTCCCAGAAATCTGAAAAATAGGAGAGTACTGAGAATCTTAGCCCAGATCAGCTTACCAGGAGCAGAAACTCTGAGTCATTTACTGGTAGAACACTTACGTGTTAATTTTGACAAACTGCTGGACACAGAATAAGAAACTCTATTAGAGGACCCAATTTCAGGAGGTCTCTTTAGTTTTGTGGGTTTACCAACAGGAACCTCATTGGCTTCTCAATATGATGATCCTAGAAAACTCTCCTCATGTTTCCTGTTCTGGATAGATGGGATGTCAACATTTAAAAATATATCCAAAGTATTCCATATAATAGAAGTTTGTTAAAAGGAAATTAATTTACTACCTTATTACCTTATTAACTGGGGAAAGGGATATTAGCCAACTTCAGCCTTTCTGGCATACCCACTTCATCTAAGATAAGAAAAACATAGTCCTAAGAAATATTTCTATCTGTCACAAGGTGTATACTTAGATCTACTGGGAGACTGAGAGCCAATCATAAATTTACAGAATACTTTTTCTACCCCATGCCTCAACACATCAACAGGGTTCCAGTATAACAGAAGATCATAATAGAAAGAGCTGTGTGAGTGAAGAAATTCTTAGAGAAACCCACAAACAAACAAACAAGCAAAAAAACCCACATAAAGAAAAGAGAAATCCAAGGACACTGTATGAAACAAGCCTCAGACAGATATTAAACACAGCCATGGTCCTATCTAGATTACCATTAAAACTCATGTTAAAGCTCGTTTACCCTTTTTTCCCCCCCAATACATTACATCCAACTATTAACAAAAACAAACAAAAAAAGCAAGGCTTGTTGAAAGATAATAAAAAACACAGTTTGAAAAGACAAAACAAACATCTGAACCAGACTCAGTTATGACTCAGATTTTGGAATCACCAATAGATATGGAATTTAAAATAAATATAATTGATATGTTAAGGTCTGTAAAGGAAAAAAAAAATAGCATGCAAAACAGATGAGTAATGTAGCCAGAGAGAGGGGTATTCTAGAATAAAAGTAAAATAAAGCATTAGAAATCAACAACACTAACAAAGTAAAAATGCCTTTGATGATCTCCTCAGTAGACTAGACACAATGGAGAAAGAATCTGAAATCTTTAAGTTGGAAGAATGGAAAACTTCCAGACTGAAATAGAAGCGAAAAAAGAATGAATTTAAAAAACAAACAAGCAAAACAACAACAACGACAACAAATAAGAACTGTGGAACAATAACAAAAGGTGTGATATGCACAGTTTTTTAATTGGAATACCAGAAAGGAAAGAGAAAGAAGTGAAAGAAATATTTGAGGGGCACCTGGGTGCTCAGTGGGTTAAGCCTCTGCCTTCAGCTTAGGTTGTGATCTCAGGGTCCTGAAATAGAGACCCAGCAGGGAGCCTGCTTCCCTCTCTCTCTCTACCTGCCTCTCTGCCTACCTGTGACCTCGTTCTCTCTTGGTCAAATAGATAAATAAAATCTTTTAAAAAGAGAAATCTTTAAAGCTATAATGACTGAGAGTTTTTCGAAGTTAATGACAGACACCAAACTACAAACATAGGGAGCTAAGAAAGCCTCAAGCAGGATACTATGAAACACGCTATACTTAGGTATGTCATATCCAAATTTTGGAAAACCAAAAACAACAAAAGATTGTGAAAGAAGTCATAGTAAAAGCAAAACAAAAATGCCTTATATATTGAAGAACAAGGTTAAGAATGGCATCCAACCTCTCTTCATGAACCATACAAAGAAGAATAAAATGGAGTGAAATATTTAAACTTCTGATAAAACCCCCACCAATCTACCCTTCTGTATGCAGCAAAATCACTCTTCAAAAGAGAAGGAGTCAAAGACATTCTTAGGCAAAATTATGGAAATTTATCACCAGTATACCTGTCTTGAAATAAATATTGAAAATTCCTTAGAGAGAAAGAAATTCAGATGAACAAAAAGAGAGTGAGAATATTGGAGATAGGTTACAAATTACTTGTATTTCCTATGGAGTGTTATTTGAAAGTGGACTTAGATTAGTTGTATAGATTATAATATGTATATTGCAAACACAAGGGTCACCAGTTTTTTTTTAAAAAAAGAAGTGATATGCTAAGGGCAGAGGGAAAATTACGAAAGGCTCAGTTATAACTAGTGAGGACAGGAAAAAAAAAGGAAGGGGTGAAAAGAGAAAAATAAATATTGAACATGTGCAACAAATAGAAAACAAAAAGATATTAAATATTAAGGAAACTGTATAAGTAATCACTGTAAATGTAAGTGGCCTAACTATAGTAATTAAAAGACAGAGACAGATATAAAACAAAAGCAAAAATAAGACTCAAATATATGTTGTCTACAAGATACCTACTTTGAATATAAAAACCAAGATTTGTTTAAAAGTAATGGTATGAAAAGATAGAACATGCTGAGAGTAAATCAAAAGAGAGTGGGAATAACCATATTAATTTCAGACAAAGCAGACTTCAGGGCATCAAAGATAAGGTGGGGAATTACTTAATAATAAGGTGGTCAATTCTCCAATATATAATCATCTTTAATATGTAGACACTCAACATTAAAGCATCAAAGTAAGAATTACATAAGGTAAAAATGGATGAACCAGAAGGAGAAATGGACAAATCATTACAGTTGAAGATTTTAATACCTATTCCTTTATCATTAATTGATACTAGTAGTCAGAAAGTCAATAAGGATGAGAATTGGTCAGGAGTCAAGATGGCGGAAAAGTAGCAGGCTGAGACTACTTCAGCTAGCAGGAGATCAGCTAGATAGCTTATCTAAAGATTGCAAACACCTGCAAATCCATCGGCAGATCGAAGAGAAGAAGAACAGCAATTCTGGAAACAGAAAAACAACCACTTTCTGAAAGGTAAGACTGGTGGAGAAGTGAATCCAAAGCGATGGGAAGATAGACCCCGGGGGGAGGGGCCGGCTCCCAGCAAGCAGCGGAGCAACGGAGCACAAAATCAGGACTTTTTTAAAAGTCTGTTCCGCTGAGGAACATCGCTCCAGAGGCTAAACCGGGGCAAAGCCCACGCAGGGTCAGCGTGGCCTCAGGTCCCGCAGGGTCACATAAGGATCGGGGGTGTCTGAGTGTCGCAGAGCTTGTGGGTTTTGGAATGGGGAAGCTGGCTACAGAGACAGAGCCGACAGTAAGATCACAGCTCGGGGTTACCTTGAATGGGTCGCAGTCTCGGTGAGCTCAGAGCACAGCTGGAGGTCAGGCAGACAGGAGTAACTGGGCACTGTTCTATGAGGGCGCACTGAGGAGTGGGGCCCCGGGCTCTCAGCTCCTCCAGGCCAGAGACCAGGAGACCGCCATTTGTATTCCCGTCCTCCGGAACTCTACGGAAAGTGCTCAGGGAACAAAAGCTCCTGAAAGCAAACCCGAGGGGATTACTCAGCCCCTGGTAAGGGCAATGCCATTCCGCCTGGGGCAAAGACACTTGAGAATCACTACACCAGGCCCCTCCCCCAGAAGATCAACAAGAAATCCAGCCAAGACCAAGTTCACCTATCAAGGAGTGTGGTTTCAATACCAAGGAGAGCAGTAGAATTCCAGAGGAGGAGAAAGCAAAGCACGGAACTCATGGATTTCTCCCTGTGATTTTTTTAGTCTTGCAGTTAATTTAATTTTTTTATTCTTCATTTTTTTTCTCTTCTTCTGCTAAAATTTTTTTCAACTTTTACCCTTTTCTTTTTTAACTAGTTTATCTAATATATATATTTTTCATTTTTATATCTTTCTTTATTCATTTTCTTTTTTAACATTCTTTTCTTTTTTTTTCTTTATTTTTTTCTTTCTTTCTTTTTGAACCTCTTTTTATTGCCTTTCTCCCCCCTCACGATTTGGGTTCTCTTCTGATTTGGCTAAAGCATATTTAACTGGGGTTGTTGCCACACTTTTAGTATTTTACTTGCTCCTTCATATACTCTTATCTAGACAAAATGACAAGGCAGAAAAATTCAACACAAAAACAAGAACAAGAGGTAGTACCGAAGGCTAGGGACCTAATCAATACAGACATTGGTAATATGTCAGATCTAGAGTTCAGAATGACAATTCTCAAGGTTCTAGCCGGGCTCGAAAAAGGCATGGAAGATATTAGAGAAACCCTCTCGGGAGATATAAAAGCCCTTTCTGGAGAAATAAAACAACTAAAATCTAACCAGGTTGAAATAAAAAAAGCTATTAATGAGGTGCAATAAAAAATGGAGGCTCTCACTGCTAGGATAAATGAAGCAGAAGAAAGAATTAGTGATATAGAAGACCAAATGACAAGAATAAAGAAGCTGAGCAAAAGAGGGACAAACACCTACTGGACCACGAGGGGAGAATTTGAGAGAAAAGTGACACCATAAGACAAAACAACATTAGAATAATTGGGATTCCAGAAGAGGAAGAAAGAGAGAGGGGAGCAGAAGGTATACTGGAGAGAATTATTGGGGAGAGTTTCCCCAATATGGCAAAGGGAACGAGTATCAAAATTCAGGAGGTTCAGAGAATGCCCCTCAAAATCAATAAGAATAGGCCCACACCCCATCAGCTAATAGTAAAACTTACAAGTCTCAGTGACAAAGAGAAAATCCTGAAAGCAGCCTGTGAAAAGAAGTCTGTAACATACAATGGTAAAAATATTAGATTAGCAGCTGACTTATCCACAGAGACCTGGCAGGCCAGAAAGAGCTGGCATGATATTTTCAGAGCACTAAACGAGAAAAACAAGCAGCCAAGAATACTATATCCAGCTAGGCTATCATTGAAAATAGAAGGAGAGATTAAAAGCTTCCAGGACAAAAAAAACTGAAAGAATTTGCAAACATCAAACCAGCTCTACAGGAAATATTGAAAGTGGTCCTCTAAGCAAAGAGAGAGCCTACAAGAGCTAGATCAGTAAGGAACAGAGACAATATACAGTAACAGTCTCCTTACGGGCAATACAATGGCACTAAATTCATATCTCTCAATAGTTACCCTGAATGTTAATGGGCTAAATGCCCCTCTCAAAAGACAGGGTATCAGAATGGATAAAAAAACAAAACCCATCTATATGTTGCCTCCAAGAAACTCATTTTAAGCCCGAAGACACCTCTAGATTTAAAGTGAGAGGGTGGAAAAGAACTTACCATGCTAATGGACAACAGAAGAAAGCAGGAGTGGCAATCCTTATATCAGATCAATTAGATTTTAAGCCAAAGACTATAATAAGAGATGAGGAAGGACACTATATCATACTCAAAGGGTCTGTCCAACAAGAAGATTTAACAATTTTAAATATCTATGCCCCCAACGTTGGAGCAGCCAACTAAATAAACCAATTAAAAACAAAATCAAAGAAACACATCAACAATAATACAATAATAGTAGGGGACTTTAACACTCCCCTCACTGAAATGGACAAATCATCCAAGCAAAAGATCAGCAAGGAAATAAAGGCCTTAAACGACACACTGGACCAGATGGACATCACAGATATAGTCAGAACTTTCATCCCAAAGCAACAGAATACACATTCTTCTCTAGTGCACATGGAACATTCTCCAGAATAGATCACATCCTCGGTCCTAAATCAGGACTCAACTGGTATCAAAAGATTGGGATCATTCCCTGCATATTTTCAGACTACAATGCTCTAAAGCTAGAACTCAACCACAAGAGGAAGTTTGGAAAGAACCCAAATACATGGAGACTAAATAGCATCCTTCTAAAGAATGAATGGGTCAACCGGGAAATCAAAGAAGAATTGAAAAAAATCATGGAAACAAATGATCATGAAAATACAACGGTTCAAAATCTGTGGGACACAACAAAGGCAGTCCTGAGAGGAAAATATATAGCGGTGCAAGCCTTTCTCAAGAAACAAAGGTCTCAGGTACACAACCTAACCCTACACCTAAAGGAGCTGGAGAAAGAACAAGAAAGAAACCCTAAACGCAGCAGGAGAAGAGAAATAGTAAAGAACAGAGCAGAAATCAATGAAACAGAAACCAAAAAAACAATAGAGCAAATCAACGAAAGTAGGAGCAGGTTCTTTGAAACAATTAATATAATGGATAAGTCCCTGGCCAGACTTATCAAAAAGAAAAGAGAAAGGACCCAAATAAATAAAATCATGAATGAAAGAGGAGAGATCACAACTAACACCAAAGAAATACAAACTATTATAAGAACATACTATGAACAACTCTACACCAACAAATTTGACAATCTGGAAGAAATGGATACATTGCTAGAAACATATAAACTACCATAACTGAACTAGGAAGAAATAGAAAGCCTGAACAGACCCATAACCAGTAAGGAGATTGAAACAGTCATTAAAAATCTCCAAACAAAAGCCCAGGGCCAGATGGCTTCCCGGGGAAATTCTACCAAACATTTAAAGAAGAACTAATTCCTATTCTCCTGAAACTGTTCAAAAAAATAGAAATGGAAGGAAAACTTGCAAATTTATTTTATGAGGCCAGCATCACCTTGATCCCAAAACCAGACAAGGATCCCATCAAAAAAGAGAGCTATAGACCAATATCCTTGATGAACAGAGATGCGAAAATTCTTACCAAAATACTAGCCAATAGGATTCAACAGTACATTAAAAGGATTATTCATCACGACCAAGTGGGATTTATTCCAGGGCTGCAAGGTTGGTTCAACATCTGCAAATCAGTCAATGTTATATACAACACATCAATAAAAGAAAGAACAAGAAGCATATGATACTCTCAATAGATGCTGAAAAAGCATTTGACAAAGTATAGCATCCCTTCTTGATCAAAACTCTTCAAAGTGTAGGGATAGAGGGCACATACCTCAATATCATCAAAGCCGTCTATGAAAAACCCACAGCAAATATCATTCTCAATGGAGAAAAACTGAAAGCTTTTCCGCTAAGGTCAGGAACGCGGCAGGGATGTCCATTATCACCACTGCTATTCAACATAGTACTAAAAGTCCTAGCCTCAGCAATCAGACAACAAAAGGAAATTAAAGCCATCCAAATTGGCAAAGAAGAAGGCAAATTATCACTCTTCGCAGATGATATGATGCTATATGTGGAAAACCCAAAAGACTCCACTCCAAAACTGCTAGAACTTGTACAGGAATTCTGTAGTGTCAGGATATAAAATCAATGGACAGAAATCAGTTGCATTTCTCTACACCAACAGCAAGACAGAAGAAAGAGAAATTAAGGAGTCAATCCCATTTACAACTGCACCCAAAACCATAAGATACCTAGGAATAAATGTAACCAAAGAGGCACAGATTCTACACTCAGAAAACTATAAAGTACTCATGAAAGAAATTGAGGAAGACACAAAGAAATGGAAAAATGTTCCATGCTCCTGGATTGGAAGAATAAATATTGTGAAAATGTCTATGCTACCTAAAGCAATCTACATATTTAATGCGATTCCTATCAAAGTACCATCCATCTTTTTCAAAGAAATGGAACAAATAATGCTAAAATTTATATGGAACCAGAAAAGACCTCGAATAGCCAAAGGGATATTGAAAAAGAAAGCCAACGTTGGTGGCATCACAATTCTGGACTTTAAGCTCTATTACAACACTGTCATCAACAAGACAGCATGGTACTGGCACAAAAACAGACACAGAGATCAATGGAACAGAATAGAGAGCCCAGAAATAGACCCTCAACTCTATTGTTAACTAATCTTCGACAAAGCTGGAAAGAATGTCCAATGGAAAAAAGACAGCCTCTTCAATAAATGATGTTGGGAAAACTGGACAGCCACATGCAGAAAAATGAAATTGGAGCATTTCCTTACACCACACACAAAAATAGACTCAAAATGGATGAAAGACCTCAATGTGAGAAAGGAATCCATCAAAATCCTTGAGGAGAACAAAGGCAGCAACCTCTTCGACCTCAGCCATAGCAACATCTTCCTAGGAACATCGCCAAGGCAAGGGAAGCAAGGGCAAAAATGAACTATTGGGATTTCATCAAGATCAAAAGCTTTTGCACAGCAAAGGAAACAGTTAACCAAATCAAAAGACAACTGACAGAATGGGAGAAGATATTTGCAAACGACATATCAGGTAAAGGACTAGTGTCCAGAATCTATAAAGAACTTAGCAAACTCAACACCCAAAGAACAAATAATCCAATCAAGAAATGGGCAGAGGACATGAACAGACATTTCTGCAAAGACGACATCCAGATGTCCAACAGACACATGAAAAAGTGCTCCATATCACTTGGCATCAGGGAAATACAAATCAAAACCACAATGAGATATCACCTCACACCAGTCAGAATGGCTAAAATCAACAAGTCAGGAAATGACAG
Source organism: Mustela nivalis (assembly GCF_964662115.1). NCBI lineage: Eukaryota > Metazoa > Chordata > Mammalia > Carnivora > Mustelidae > Mustela > Mustela nivalis. The sequence continues at coordinate 43,159,677 of NC_139026.1, forward strand.
ATGCTGGCGAGGATGCGGAGAAAGGGGAACCCTCCTACACTGTTGGTGGGAATGCAAGCTCGTGCAACCCCTCTGGAAAACAGCATGGAGGTTCCTCAAAATGTTGAAAATAGAACTGCCCTATGACCCAGCAATTGCACTATTGGGTATTTACCCTAAGATACAAACGTGGTGATCCAAAGGGGCATGTGCACCCGAATGTTTACAGCAGCAATGTCCACAATAGCCAAACTATGGAAAGAACCTAGATGTCCATCAACAGATGAATGGATCAAGAAGAGGTGGTATATATACACAATTGAATACTATGCAGCCATCAAATTAAATGAAATCGTGCCATTTGCAACAACATGGATGGAACTAGAGTGTATCATGCTTAGCGAAATAAGTCAAGCAGAGAAAGACAACTATCATATGATCTCCCTGACATGAGGAAGTGGGGATGCAACATGGGGGCTTAAGTGGGTAGGAGAAGAATAAATGAAACCAGATGGGATTGGGAGGGAGACAAACCATAAGTGACTCTTAATTTCACAAAACAAACTGAGGGTTGCTGGGGGGAGGGGGGTTAGAAGAAGGGGGGTGGGGTTATGGACATTGGGGATGGTATGTGCTTTGGTGAGTGCTGTGAAGTGTGTAAACCTGGCGAATCACAGACCTGTACCCCTGGGGATAAAAATATATGTTTATAAAAATTAAAAAATTTAAATAAAAAAAAGTAAGGTCGAGACTTGAGCAACACCATTAATCAACTGTATTTAACACTTAAAAAATGCTTTTTCCAACAACAGCAAAATAAGATCACATGGATCATTTACCAAAATAGACTACATTCTGGCTCATAAGTAACACCTTAACAAACTTAAAAGAAGATAGATAATACAAAGTATGCTCTTAGACTACAGTGGAATTAAATAGAAATCTGTCACAAAAAGATAGCTGGAAAAGTATATAGTATTTATAATTAAATAACATAAATTTAATAACACATGGGTCAAAGAAGAAGTATTAAGAAAGAATATTTTATTTTATTTTATTTTATTTTTTTAAGGATTTTATTTATTTATTTGACAGAGAGAAATTACAAGTACACTGAGAGGCAGGCAGAGAGAGAGAGAGAGAGAAGGAAGCAGGCTCCCTGCTGAGCAGAGAGCCCGATGCGGGACTCGATCCCAGGACCCTGAGATCATGACCTGAGCCGAAGGCAGCGGCTTAACCCACTGAGCCACCCAGGCACCCCAAGAAAGAATATTTTAAATATTAACTAAATCTAAATGAAAATTCAACCTGTGAAAATTTGTGGGATGTAACCAAAGCAATGATTAGAGAGAACATTGTAATATTTAATACATACATTAGAAAAGAGAAACAGAGCTGAAGTCATCATTTAAGCATCTACCTTAGGAAACTTAGAGTAGGAAGAGCAATTTACCCCAACACAAAGCAGAAGAAAAGAGAAGAGAAGAAAAGAAAAAAACATGGATAGGAACTTTGACACTGAAAATAAATGGAAAAAAACAAAAACAAAAACAATGAAAACCAGAAGCTGTTCATTGAAAAGTTAGTTAGAATTGATTAGTCTGTAGCCTGGATAACCACAGAAAAAAGATAGAAGTCATAAATTACTAACATCAGAAATACTAATATCATTACCAATACAAGGGCACTAAAGTATTAAAAATAATATTATGTGTAACTCTGTGTACTTAACCAATTTTGGTTAAATGGACCATTTCTTTGAGAGACATATACTATTAAAATTCTCAGATAGTGAAGTATAAATTTGAGTGGGAATATAACAATTAGAGAAATTGAATTAACACCTAAAAATCTTCTCCAAAAAGAAGACACTATGGCTCAAATGTTTTCATTAGTGATTTCTAGCAAATATGAAAAAAGGTATGTTCCCAATTTTCTAAAGTGTCTTTAAGGAAACGGAAGCAGAGGGTATACTTTCTAAATCATTCCATGATGCCAACACTACCTTAATAACAAAAGCAAATGAAGATACTGTAAGAAAGGAAAACTACAGGCTGGCATCTCTTATGAAGATATAAAAGTTCTCAATAAAGTGTTAGAAACAGAATTAAATAAATTCTACACCAAGACTAAGGAAGATTTATTCTAAACATGCAAAGCTGGTTGCCCATATGAAAACCAATTATTAAAACCAACCAATGAATAGGCTGAGTAATGATGATGAGTCATACAAACATATTAATCGATACAGAAAAAGTTTTTTTTTTAAGATTTTATTTTTATTTATTTGACAGAGAAAGAGAGAGAGAGAGATCACAAGTAGGCATAGAGGTAGGCAGAAAAAGAGGGGGGAAGCAGGCTCCCTGCTGAGCAGAGAATCGGATTTGGAGGTCGATCCCAGGACCCTGAGACCATGACCTGAGCCAAAGGCAGAGGCTTATCCCATTGAGCCACCCAGGCACCCCCAGAAAAAGTATTTGACAAAATCCAATATTCAATCAATTTAAAAAAAACTCAAAAATAAAGAAGAACTACCTCACCTTGATGGAGAACATATACAAAAGCCCTTCAGTTAGTGTAATATTTAAAGGTGAGAGCTGAATGCTCTCCTTAAAGGTGAGCTGAATGTTCACCTTAAGACTGTGAACAAGATAATGGTGTCTTCTTCACCACTTCTATTCAACATCATATTGGAAGTCTTACCTTGTGCAATAAGGCAAGAAATGTAGAACAATGTGTACAATTTGAGAAAGAAGAACTAAAATTATCTTTGTTCACAAATGGCATGATTGTCTATGACAATATCATGAAATGCTCAAAAAACAAATATACAACTTTTGGGATTAATGTGCAACTGTAGATGAGGTCACAGGACACAAGGTTAATGTACATAGTTCAGCTGCTTTCCTTTTCATCAGCAATAAACCATAGAGTTTGAAATTAAAATACAGTACCATTTACAAAGCCTCCCAAAATCAAATACTTCAGTATAAATCAAACAGATTCTATATTTAGATTATATATATGCATATATATATACATGTGTATATATAAAATCCTATATATAGATAGAGAGTCTGTGTTTAGAAAAATGGAAAAACTCTGATAAAGGAACTCAAAGAATGATTAAATTGAGATATATTTAATAGTCATAGATTAGAAGACTCAACTAACAGAATAGAAGTCTCAATTAGAAGATCCCAATTATTCTAACTTGACCAATGCAATCTCAGTCAAGTGAAGCTATTTTATGGAGTTTGCAAAGTGATTTTAAAGTTTATATGGAAAAATCAGAGACCCAGAATATCCAATACAATATTGAGGAAATATAAACAAACAAACAAACAAATAAATAAATAAATAAATAAGAAGGCTGACATTGGCTACTTTAAAGGCTTACTATAAAAAACACAATGTGTAAAGGGTGCCTGGTTGGCTCAGTGGGTTAAGCCTCTTCCTTCAGCTCAGGTCATGATCTCAGGGTCCTAGGATTGAGCACCACTTCGAGCTCTCTGCTCAGCAGGGTCCTCCTTCCCCCTCCCCCTGCCTGCCTCTCTGCCTACCTGTGATCTCTCTCTTGTTCTCTCTCTGTCAAATAAAAAAATAAAATCTTAAAAAAAATGGGTTTGTAAGAGAGGAAGATGGCAGTGGATTAGGAAGACCTTCATCCCATGAACACAACTAGGTAACTTTCAAAACATCTTAAATACCCCAGAAATTGACCTGGATACATTAGAATGAACTTCATAATTAAAAAGAGAGAAAAGGCCACACTGAAGAAGCAGACTATATAACTGGCTTTTCTGACACAGAGAAGAAGGCAGAATTCTAGGAAAAAAATACCAAGGTGGAGTAATTTATCCTAACTGAAAGAATAAGGTAAGGCCGTAGTCAAAGATCTAAGCAAAATAGATATAAATAGCATGTCTGATAGAAAAAGCAAAAATCATAAGGATACTCACTGAGTTTGAGAAAAGAAAAGAAGATATCAATGAGACACTTACCACAGAGATAGAAGAGTTAAAAATGAATTATAGGGTACCTGGGTGGCACAGTCAGTTAAACAGCTGACTCTTGATTTTGACTCAGGTCCCATTTCCAGCTCTGCATTCAGCAGGGAGTCTTGAAGACTCTCCCCCCCTCCCCACGTCTGCCCCCACTCATGTGCATTTTCTCTCTCTCTCTCTCTCAAATAAATCTTTAAAAAAAATAAAAAAGAAAGCAGAATCAATCAGAGATGAAGAGTGCAATAAATTAGATTAGAAACAGGCTTACTCAATGAATAGCAGGCTAGAAGAAGCAGAGGAATAAACTAGTGACTTGGAAGATAAAGTTATAGAAAGTAATGAAGCTGAACAAAAGAGAGAAAGAAGAATTATGTAACACAATAAGACTTAGGGAACCTAGACACTATCAAATGTAATAATATCCCTATTATATGAGTCTCAGAAAAAGAAGATAGAGAAAGAGGACCAGAAAATTTGTTTGAAGAAATAATAGATGAATACTTCCCTATTCTGGAAAAGGAAATGCATCCAGACCTCCCAACAAAATCAACAAAAGGAGGCTAAGACATATTGTAAGTAAATTTGCAAAATATTCTGATAAAGTAAAAATCATAAAAGCAGCAGTAGAAAGACAAAAGTAGTCCTTAACTTACAAGGGAAAACCCATTAGGCTAGCTGGAGATTTCTCAACAGGAACTTGGCAAGCCAGAAGGGAGGGACATGATATATGTAAAGTGCTGAATGGGAAAAATATGCACCAAGAATACTCTATCCAGCAAGGCTGTCATTCACAATAGTAGGAGAAATAAAGAGTTTTCCAGACAAACAAAAACCACAGGAGTTCATGATCACTAAAGCAGTCCAAGCAAGAAATATTTAAGAGGATTTTTTGAGTGGAAAGGAGAGACCAAAAGTGACAAAGACAGGAAAGGATAAAAAAAAATCTCTAGAAACAATGATAAAACAAATAATAAAATGGCAATAAATGCATATCTATCAATAATTACTCTGAATGTAAATGGACTAAATGCTCCAATCAAAAGACACAGGGTATCAGAAGGGATTAAAAAAAAAATAAAACCCATCTACATACTTCCTAGAAGAGACTCATTTTAGACCCAAAGACACCTGCAGATTAGAAATGAGGAGATGGAGAAAACTTTATCATACAAATGGATGTCAAAAGAAAGTTGGAGTAGGAATAGTTATACCAGACACACTAGATTTTAAACTAAAGACTAACAAGATACAGAGAAGGACATTATATAATCATAAAGGTGAAAATTGAATAGGAAGATACAATTGTGAATACTTATGCACCTAACATGGGAACACATCAATATATAAAACAATAACAAGCATAAATAAATTGATAATAATACACTAATAGTAGACGACTATAACACCCCATTTATGTAAATGGACAGATCATAGAAACAGCAAATAGACAAGAAAACAGTGGCTTCGAATGACACAGTGGATCAGATGGACTTAACAGATAAATTTAGAACATTCCTTCCTAAAACAGCAGAATACAAATTTTTTCAACTGCACATGGAACATTCTCCAGAGTAGGTAACAGAGCAATTCTCAATGACAACAAAAAGAATGAAGTCATATCATGCACTTTTTCTGACCACGATGCTATGAAACTAGAAGACAACCACAAGAAAAAGCCTGGTGATAGGTAGTAAGGAGGGCACGGATTTCATGGAGCACTGGATGTTATATGCAAACAATGAATCTTGGAACACTACATCAAAAGCTAATGAGGTACTATATGGTGACTAGCATAACACAATAAAAAATGGGTTAAAATAAAAAAGAAAAAGAATAAATCTGGAAAGACCACAAATACATGGAAGTTAAACAATAGGCTACTAAGCAATGAATGAATCAACCAGGAAACCAAAGAAGAAATTTTTAAAACTATACATAGAAATAAGTAGAATGGAAATATACATGGAAATAAATGTGTTTCCAATAAAATGGAAACACAACAGTCCAAAACCTTTGGGATACAGTAAAAACACTCTCAAGAAGAGGATATAGTAATTCAGGTCTACCTCAGGAAACAAGAAAAATCTCATGAACAACCTAACCTTACACCTACACGAGGTAGAAGAATGACAACAAACAAAGCCAAACCCAACAGAAGGAAGGACATAATAAAGATTAGAGCAGAAATTAATGCTATAGAAACTAAAAGTAAAAAACATAAACAACAACAACAAAAAAACAGTAGAATGGATCAATGAAACCAGGAGCTAGTTCTTTGAAAAAATTAATAAAATCGATAAACTTTTAGCCAAACTTTTCAAAAAGAAAAGAAAGGACCCAAATAAATAGAATTTCAAACATGAGAGGATAAATAACAAACAACCCTATAGGAATACAAATAATTACAAGAAAGTATTATGAAAAACTATACGCTAATAAATTGGACAACCTAGAAGAAATAGACAAATGCCTCGAAATATATGAATTACCAAAACTGAGACAAGAAGAAATAGAAAACTTGAACAGACTGATACCCAGAGAAGAAACTAAATCAGTAATCAAAAAATTCCCAACAAACACAAGTATAGGACCAGATGGCTTCACAGGTGGATTCTACCAAACATTCAAAGAAGATTTAATACATATTCTCAAACTACTTCCAAAAAATAGAAAAGGAAGGAAAACTTCCAAATTCATTCTAGGATGCCAGCATTACCCTGACACTAAAATCAGGTAAAGACACTACTGAAAAAGAGAATTACAGGCCAATATCCTAATGAACATGGATGAAAACATTCTCACCAAAATACCAGCAAACTGAATCCAACAATACATTAAGAAAATCATTCACTACAATCATGTGGAATTTATTCCTGGGTTGCAAATGTTGTTCAATATTTGTAATTCAATCAATGTGATACAGCACATTAATAAAATAAATCATAAGGACCATATGATCATTTCAATATATGCCAAAAAAAGCATTTGACAAACACAACATGGATTAATGATAAAAACCTTCAACAAAATATGTTTAGAGGTAACATACCTCAACAAAATAAAGGCTATACATGAAAAATCCACAGCTAATATCCTAAATGGGGAAAAACTCAGTTTTTCCTCTATAGTCAGAAACAAGACAAGGATGTCCATTCTCACCACTTTTAATCAACCTAGTGCTAAAAGTCTTAGCCTCAATAATCAGACAATGAAAAAGAAAAGGCATCCTCACTGGCAAAGAAAAAGTCAAACTTTCACTTTTTGCAGATGACATGATACTCTATTGAGAAAACCTGGAACATTCCTCCAAAAAACTGCTAGAACTGATCAATGAATTCAGAATAGCCACATAAGACAAAATAAGCATACAGAAATCTGTTGCATTTCTATACACCAATAATGAAGCAGCAGAAAGAGAAATTAAGGAATCATTTCCATTTGTAAATGCAGCAAAAACAATAAGATACCTATTAATAAACCTAATCAAAGAGGGGAAAGTCCTGTATTCTGAAAATTATAAAACACTGATAAAAGAAATTAAAGATGACACAAAACATGGAAAGACTTTCCATGTTCATGGTTTGGAAGCACGGATATTGTTAAAATATCTACACTGCCCAAAGCAACCTTCACATTTAATGTAATGCATATGGAAATACCACCAGAGTTTTTCATAGAGCTAGAAAAAACAATCCTAAAATTTGTGTGGAATCACAAAAACCCTGAATAGCCAAAACAACCTTGAAAAAGCAAAGCAAAGCTAGAAGCACCACAATTCCAGACCTCGAGTTATATTACAAAGCTGTAGTGATCAAAACAGTATGGTATGGGCACAAAGACACATCGATCAGTAGAACAAAATAGAGATCATGACCTGAACTAAAGGTAGAGGTTTAACCCACTGAGCCACCCAGGTACCCCTAAAATTTTTGTTAAATTGAGCCTAGATGCAGAACTTATGCTTTTCACAAAAATTATCTTAAGATGTATCATAGACAGAGATGTAAGCAAATGCTATTTAAAATGCTAGAAAATAATATAGGGGAAAAAAAAGTAGGTAACTTGGGTTTAGCAATAATTTTTTTGATAAAAAATACCAGTAAAAATCACAATCTCTGGAACAAAAAGTTGATAACTTGACTTTGTTAAAATTTAAAGCATCTACTCTCCAGAATACACTATTAGAAAAATGAAAAGACATCCCATAGGCTGGGAGAAAAACACTTGCAATACTCATATCTGGCAAATAACTAGTATCTTTTTTTTAAATTCCTAAAACCAAATAACAAAATAACCCAGTTAAAAATGGACAAAGTCTGGATATCTTGCCAAAAATGACACACAGTTGTCAAATAGGCATATGAGAAGATGCCCAACATGAATTTTCATTAGAGAATTGCTGAATAAAATAAGACACCATTATACACCTAAAATCTAAGACACTAAAAGGTATTCAACCTATAAAAGTGGCTAAAATCCAAGACACTAAAAATACCAAATGCTGATGAAGATGTGGAGAAATAGGTGTATCATTTATTACTAGTGAGAATGCAAAGTGATAAGCTACTTTGGAAGTCCATTTAGCTGTTACTTAGTGTAGGGGTTCAGGGAGTTTTGTGACTACACAAAGATAAGAATGTGGGCATGAGAAGTAGTAACAAAGTTTTACAGATGAGGGAGTTATCACCTAGAAAAGAGCAGGGCAAGCGAATTACTGGGGAGAGGGGATTTGTGTGTCTAAATGATGTCTCTCAGTAACATGATAGACCATGTCTGGATCAGAGAACTCTGAAGGGCATTAGTGGCTTGAGGTTTTACAACCACAAGTCTCTACCTCATCAATGACCAAGGAACACAGGATTAGTTTTCACAGTGCTAAGACCTTAATAGTGCCCTTCTCCATTCATATGTTGAAACCCTACCCTCCAAGGTATGATATTTGGAAATGAGGCCTTTGGAAAGCAGTGAGGTTTAGATAAGTCATGAGGATAGGATGCTCATGATAGAATTAGTCCCTTATAAGAAAAGGTAACCATCTGCAAGTCAGGAAGAGATCTCAATCGAATTGACTCACATCCTGATGTTGGACTTCTAAGTCCCCAGAATTTTAAGAACATAAGTATATTATTTAAGGCACCCCATTTATGGTATTCTGTTAGGGCAGCCTGGGCTTATGTAAAGCAGGCAAGCTCTAAGTGGCTAAACATTTGCTTGTTTAACTTGAGTTTATAGCTGATGGACTTGCAAGATAATGGGTCTCACCCTATGGTGAAAAAATTAAAAAAAAAATACTGGGGCCAATATACAGAGACCATCTTTGGATCATTCCTTAATATTTACAAAGCTAAACACAGTCTTACCTTATGATCCAGCAATCACACTCCTAACTATTTACATAATTGAGTTGAAAACTTATGTTTGCACAAAAACCAGTCCATGAGTAGTGTTATTTATAATTGTCTAAAACTGTTGTCATCCAAGATAACCTTCAGTATTTGAATGGACAGATGGTTATGTATATGCAAAGGGGTATCATTCAACAGTAAAAGAAATGAGCTAGCAAGCCATAAAAAGACATGAAAAACATAAAATATATATTGTTAACTAAAAGAACTCAATCTGAAGGCTACATATTCTATGATTCTAGTTATATGATAGTCCAGAAAAGGTAATATCATAGAGATATTAAATGTTCCTGAGTCCACACTGATATAAATAAATAAATTAACAAATAGATGAGAAGAGAAAAATCTGTATCAAAAAATTAAAAATAATTTAGATATTCTACCCTAAAGGAAGAGAAATGTAACTTTCATTCAAGTGTGGGTTTCACAGTGACTTCCTTCCAAAGAGTAAAGCATGGGATTGGGAAGAGGGAGAGAAAAATAACTCTATATCAGAGTAACTTGAGAAGCAGGGAGCCTGCTTCCTCCTCTCTCTCTGCCTGACTCTCTGTCTACTTGTGATCTCTGTCAAATAAACAAATACAATCTTTTTTTTTTAATTTTTAAAAAAAATTTTTTAAATTTTTTTTAAAGATTTTATTTATCCATTCGACAGAGAGAGACCACAAATAGCCAGAGAGGCAGGTAGAGAGAGAGAGGAGGAAGCAGGCTCCCTGCCAAGCAGAGAGCCCGATGCGGGACTCGATCCCAAGACCCCGAGATCATGACCTGAGCCGAAGGCAGTGGCCCAATCCACTGAGCCACCCAGGCGCCCCAATAAATACAATCTTAAAAAAAAAAAAAAAAGTCAAAAGTCAAATCATGTTGATATATAATGTGATAAAAATGACAATTACCTCTACATAATTTTTCCCAAAATCCATAACCCCAATCTAACAATTAGAAAAACATCAGGCAAATTCTAATAGAGGAACAGTCTACAATATACCTTTTCAGTATTCCTTAAAACTGTCAAGATCATCAAAACTAAGGAAAGTTTGAGTAGCTGTCATAGCCAGAGAAGCCTAAGGAACCATGACAACTCAATATACTTTAAATCCTGGATAGCTTCCTGGAACAGAAAAATATGTTAAGTAAAAAGTAAGGAAATCTGAATTAACTGTGGACTGTGAATTAACAATACGATTTCAATATTGGTTCATTAATTTAAAAAATATACTATAGTAATACAAGATATTAATATTAGGGTAAACTGTGCTTGGGGGAAGGGAGGTGGTATATGGGAACTCTATGCAATATGTACTATATGCTCAGTTTTACGTATATCCAAAACTTAAAAAATGTACAGTCTATTATAAAAATAAATGTATTGAATAAAATATTTCTCATTACAACTAATGTTTCATTTTCATTTTTTTTTATAAGAGTCTGAAAAGCAAGGTCCTGGGAAGAAGATTAAAAGAAAAAAATGTGTGGGGAAGTTGTTGACCTATACATTCTCAAAAGAGATGTCAGCCTAAATTAATTGGGTTGCCTTTAGGATATTTTGTTGCAGAGTGCCTTGAGGGTGTTTTAAGAATGGGAAATCACTGAGTGAAGCATGGAAGATACATGTAATAACTGTTTCTAACTAATAAATAACATACTGTCTCTATTAATGAAGAGAAAGTAAATCTTTAACAAACTTCATTGTCAGTAACTTTTCAGTTGAGGAAATAAGGAAGAAGTGTAGGAGACATTATTCTTACTATCAGAAAGATATCAATAGTAAAATGCAAAGTTTTAAAAATAACAATGATTCATTTGCCAGTACACACACACACACACACACACACACACACACACAGCCCTCTTAGAACAGAGTGCAGAAGTACTTAAATAAGGAAAGGAAAATGTGAAAATCTATAAGCAATGCTCAGGGAAGAAAAGATATATAAGTTTAATTCTAGATGTTATATTTCACCCAACCACCCATCTATTCTTTCATTGTTTCGAACACTTATTAAGTGGCTACTACAAGCCAATCTTATCTAAACCCTGGAGGTATAGTGGTGACTAAAACAGAGAAGGATTCTGCTTCACGGATCTAATGATTCCAGTGAGATACAACAGGAAAAAGCTACTAGATAAAATAGTATGTAGTAAATGATTTAATTCAGGTAACACAAATGCCATAAAGAAAACAAAGCAGGGTGATTATATGGATAGTGATTGGATGAAGGTGTTTTAGATAAAGTGATCAGGAAGAAATTTCCAACAAAAATTAAAATGTAAGTATATAAATGATGAAGAGAAGTTATTTTGTGAAGATTTTGAGGGGGAGAATACCAGGAAAATTGAAGTAGGAATTAGCTTTGCTAGTCCAGAAGTAATGAGACAGATGTGATTGGAATAACATGCCAGAGGAGAGTCTGCATTGACCAACACAGTGAGGTAGATGATTGTTGGGCCATGTGAGGTTTGGCACACTACTGGAGAGTGTCTGGATATATTCTTTGTGAGAAGGAAAACAATCAGAATTAATGGCAAATAAATGATATAACCAGATATAAATGTTTAAAGAAATACATTGACTGTCATGTAGGTAACAGACTGCAGGGAAACAAGGATGGAGGCAAGGTGACCAAATTTATACTACTGAAGTGTTCAAGGTGGTAGTTGAGAGTGGTAGGGAGAGTATAATAGAATTGGAAAAAGAAGTGGTCAAACACTGGATGTATTTCTGAAAGGAGACTCAAAATAATTTGCTCAAAAATCAGATAAGGCAGTACAAGAAAGATGACACCAATTTGTTTTGATCTGAGTTACTAGATAAACAGACTTGGCACCTGGGGAAGATAGGAGAAAAAAATATTTTTTGTAGAGACATTTGGCAAGTGTTATGGTTTGAATATTTGATGTTTTAGATATTTATCAGACATGACAGTTTAGAATGTTTGCTTACTATTTTACTAATATACATTATGTATTTTCAATTTAGCTGTAATTCATTGAAGACAAGACCATTTCTGTTTTTCCAACATTTTCTGTTACATGTAAGGGACATAACTAGAACAAATATGTAATAGCAAGTGAATTATAAATTTGAGTCTCCAGCCTGGAATTTCTCCCTAAACTACAGACATATTTTAAACTACTTATTAGACATCTCTATTTGATGTTTAATAGGTATCTAAAACTTAACATTTAGAGATTGAGCCTTTAATATTCTCTCCTAAACTGATCACCAAATAGTGTTTGCCATCTCCCTAAATGGTAACTATGTTCTTCCAGTTGCTCAAGTCATAAAATGTGTAGCCTTTGATGACTCTGCTTTTTCTAACATTCCACGTACAATCCATTAACAAATTCTATCAATTTAGTAATGGTATAGAATAGAGTAGTTATCAGCATTTATTCAGAATTTGTTTAAACCTCCATGCCTTTACTACGGCCTTCATTGCTACACCTCCAGTCCAACCTACATTACTGACACCTTGATTTTTGCAATAGTCCCATAAGTGGTTTTCCTGCTTCTTGATTGCATAAAACCAGTATATTCTCAACAGCAGTTAGAATAACACTGTTAAAATGTAAGGTGTATGCAGCTGCTTCTCTGTTGATTTTGGGGGCTTTTCATCTAAATCAAAATTAAAGTCAAAGTCTACATGGCTTGCAAAACCTTTATAAACTGGACACTGTTATCCTTCTTTGCTAATTTCTGTCTCTCTCTTTCTGCTCACTTTGCTTTAGCTGCTTAGACTCTTGAATATTTCTAAACCCTACTAGTCAGTCTCCTTGAGCCTTTGCTCTTCTCTCTAATTGGATTGTTCCTTCTCAGGTATTTCAAGTCTTGCTGATTCATCAGATTTGTTTCTTCACTCAGTGAATCCTTATTCAAAGTCTCTAAAAACTGTAATTTTCTCATTCTTATAATTTCTTTTATTTAGCTTTATTATTTTCCAAAAGGGTTCATATTCATCTTTTGTTTATTTGTTTACTATCACTAGAAGGGAAGCCCTGTAAGGATTGCAATATATCCATTGTTCCTAGAAGATTTTCTGGCACAAAATCAACATTCAAAAATTATCTGTTGAATTGAAAGAACAAATGAATCATCAAAGATAATTTGCTGGATTAATTTAAAACAAGCTAAATCTGGGGGCTCATTCAGTTGAGTGTCTGACTCTTGATTTCTGCTCAGTTCATGATCTCAGGGTCAGGAGATGAAGCCCCCCTTCGGGCTCCATGCTCAGCGGGGAGTCTGTTTGTGATTCTCTCTCTCTCTCTGCCCCTCTCAACCCTAAACACTCTTAAAAACAAACAAAAACAGACTAAATCTGATGTCTTAACATGTCTTGTCTCAGTTAATGTGAGTGAGTTATTAAATCATAGCACTAATTTTGTCACTGTAGTCAACTTATTTCATGTAAATCATGTAAATTGAATATTTAGAATGAAAATTTTGTTAAAAACAACACACAACTAATAAATCATTCAACACTACATCAAAAACTAATGATGTACTACATATGTTGACTAACTGAACATAATAAACAAACAAACAAATAAATAAATAAAAGTTTCTGATCAAACCTAAGTAGCTATTGGTTTCAAAATGATGAGTAATATTTTGGGGGGGGGTTGTTGTTTTCTAAACAAGAATATTGAAATATATCACAGCAGAAGAATGAATTAGTGTGGTTAAAGTGAAGAGGAAAAATCTACAGGAGACAAATGGAGTTATTTCTGTGTTATTGACTCCATCATAACAAAATCAGTTATTCTTATATCCCCTCTTTTCTAGTTTACCTAATTGCTGAATTCTTTGCACTTGCTGATGACTTCTTGACAATCTAGCAAGCCTATCCCCTACTACACAAATTACACTATTCACAAGACTTTTTTTTTTTTTTCCTTTGGTACAGCCAGCTGATCTGTTTCTCCTTATCCATACTTTTCCATTGAGCTTTACAGTACTTACCTAATACATTATTTAGTACAATTCTCTTCACTACACATTACACATATACATTTTACTTCAATGTAGTCTTTATAAAACCCATCTAATAAGGCCACTGAACTCTAGGAAAAGGTTTTTTTTTTCTCTTTTACATATAAATTATTTAGTTTGCTCACCTTAAAAAAGCCAGCCCATTAGAGTACCCCATTTATCGTCCCTGATCCACCCAACCATAATTCCTCACCTTGAACTGTCTCTTTATCTGTCTTCCCATCATAGTTTAGTAAGTCAGTTCTAACATCTTTCATATTATATTACAAGTATTTATTTTTGTTTCTGTCATCCAAGATATACAGAGAAATTTTGAAAGAATAATTTAACTTATTTTCACTTTTGCATTGTTTTCTGGCATTGAGTAAGTATTGAAAAAGAAAATGTTTTACACTAGCTGCTTTCAATTAATTAAAAAAGAATACAGCAAAGATTGCTAATGGAAGGAAGAAAGAAAGAAAAGGATGGGAGGGAGGGAGAAAGAAAGGAAGGGAAGTGGTGTCTGGGGGGCTCAGTCGGTGAAGTGTCTGATTTTGGCTCAGGTCATGATCTCTGCACCCTGGGATTAAGCACTGCCTCTGGCTTCTCACCTAGCGGGGAGTCTGCTTCTCCTTCTCCTTTTCCCTCTGCCCTTCCTCCCACTCACAGGCATGAGTGCGTGCTCTTGCTGTCTCTCAAATAAATGCATAAAGTCTTTTAAAAAAATAAAATAAAGGAGAAATACCAATGTATTCAAATTTCCTTAATTTCAAATATAATAAATTTGTACTATGAAATATATTTGTACATAAATATATTCTGTGGGGGTATAAAATAAACTAACACAGTTACTTATTAAAAAGTCAACCCCACGATGAAAATAAAACAAAGGTAAATGAATCCAGCTATTTATCATCTTGAACCAAATCAAAACACTGTACCTTAATGTATTTTGTTCATCAGAAGTGAATAGGAATTATTTTTCTCTTAAATGCATACATTATTAAACTTCACAGTCTATTTTACAAAATCAGGTGGAGATAGTACATGCCTAAATTGGCAAATGTGAGATACTAAGTTGTTTTTCTCCCAGAAATTCAGATGGAAAAGGGATTGTTTTTCTGCATTTTCATTTATTTAAATAATGACATCAATATCCTACATTAAATTTTGGTTAAAAGCTTTGGTGTTGAGGAAAAAAGTACTATATACACAACTTTTAAGACAATAAAGGTCTTAGTCACAGATCTGAGTATTCTATAATTTTACATCATGTTTGTTATGAAATTATCAAACTTTATATTTACAATAACAACAACAAACCCACTGACATCACTTCTATTTGTTTCTCCAGTTTGGCTACACTCTGACTTTTCCCATCTTCAGCAGAGAGCCAACTTGCCCAGGGGAAGCCTTGATGTACATCCAGCTGCTGATATATGCCTCACAGCTTGAGTGCTGATTCTTTCTCTGAGAAATTGGAAAGACTACTACAGGATGCTGGGAAGCTTTAATAGAGAAGGGGTAAGTGAACAGATTGTCCTTCAGAACTGGCCACATTCAGTTTCCCTATTGAAGAACTGACTTCAAGAAGGTCTTTGTTTTGTTTTTCTCTCTCCCTTTTTCTCTTTAGTGCTTTGTTCTCTCAAACAAAGCGTCCCTATCCTGGGTATTATGGGTCTCATATTTTATTCTAAATCAAGGTACATAGCCTTATTAGCACAATGCCACCTGGCTGTCCTTTTAATCTGTGTTGGGTAGCCATCTACCTCCCACATGGTATCAGGAGGATACTTTCTTGATAATTCCCATAGATGGCTTAATGGGACTCTCTTTAGAGATTAGGAAGCTGTCCAGTGCTCAGTATTTCCCTGTCTCAACAAAGGACAGGCCAATCTATATTGTGAGAAAAACAGCTTGACTTAATTTTTCTTCTGCCTTTTTGATAAAGTACTCTGGTGTGCAGAAGAAGAAAAAGGGACAATTTAGCTTGTTTATGCTTGAGGAACATTGTAAAGTGAAGGAGGCACTGTATTGGGTGTCAGAAAATTTGCACTGTGTTCTCTTTGTATCTTCCTGGCAGGGTGGTCATCCTCTTTCTATTTCTCTGGGCCTCTGTTGCGTTTATAGTAAAGTAGAATGATAACCTCTACCTGTGTAAAGTGGGCCTACACTAATTAATATGAGGTTCTTTGCAAATCTGTGTTTTGGTCACAGTAAAGATAAACAGGCTCACATGAAATGTACCAGTTTTCAAAACAGCCCCCACCCAGAGTGGTGATAGAAATGCAGTGATAGAAATGCAGTGATAGAAATGTTGAATGTTTACTCCCTATCCAGTACAATAAAGGCACAGAAATAAAATACTGAGCAAAATCAACAATGTTCTTAACCTCACTTAGATTACTAAAGAAATGAAGGGTGATGTATTAGGCATTGTGATTGATTAGAATGCCATGTGTCAGCCACCTTCTTTATGGTTGAGTATTCTCATTGCGAACAATTACTTGTTCTCGTTATCAAAAGTATCAAAGTAAATGGAAGTGCTTAATGAAATTTTCCTGCTTTCTCAGAATTGGCATTAAGAACTTTAAGGATATGGAAATATGGAAAACTTTACTTACATTTCAAGTTCAGAGACCCTCAAGCTCTTTTTTCCAAGCTGAAGCCCACCAAGGATTAAAGACCATGCAAAGTTACCCATCTCATGGGAAAAAAGGTTCAAGTCTTGGGATTATACCATGTACTGAGAGAGAAACCATTCTTTGTTTCTCTCAAATCTCTTTTCAGTAGTTCTTTTCTTTGAAATGGGTATAGGTGCTGGGCTGCTTTTTCTATACTAAACAGCAGAGTGAAGAACTCTGTAATGCTAAGTCAGGTGCATTCTCCCACCATTGCTTTCTCCCTTTGCTTAAGACATGTTGCTGATGTTCTCAGATTTGGGAAATCTTCCAACCTTCCTTGGTGTATTAGCTCCACACCCACTACTCAGATTCAGTGCCAATCCTGAGGATGAAAAAAGCCAGAAATCTTCTTGTGGTTTTGACTTCTTGCCTATCTCTCCCAGGCTTTGAAACTGTTTTTTGATAGGTGGAAATAACTGGTCTAACTGGTCCCTACTCTCCCTCTCTGATACTTCCTTTCAGAAACAAAATGACTTCTTCTTCTTTAATGTGCATCAACACCCTTTTGATAACATGTCTGTCATTATGGTAGGCAGAATTCTAAAGATACATCCCTCCCCACTGCAGATTCCTGTCCCCTGATTATTCAATCAGTAACCTAGATTCTGCTGTGAGGTGATATTGCTGGTGGGATTAAGGTTGCTATTTAGTTGACTATGAAATAGGGAGATTATTCTGGATTTTCCAGGTGGGCCCAGTGTGATCACACGAGCCCTGAAAGGCAGAAGAGGAAAGTCCAAGAGTGAGTCAGAGAGATGTAGTAGCATGAAAAGTAAGGGAGGTTTGAAGGTTAAGACAAACCAGACTCAATGTTGTTGGAAGGAGGCCACTTGAAAAGCACAAGGAGAGATGGGAACTATCAAGGAGCAAATATTCTTTCTGACAGTGGGCAAAGAAAGGGCAATTTCACCTCTACAACTACTTGGAACTGAATTTTGCCTGAATAAGTCTGGAATTGGAATATTTCCAGAGCTTCCAGTAATCTTGCCAACATCTTGATTTTAGTCCTCTGAGATCTATGACAGATCTGACCCACAGAAACTATCAGGTAATAAATTTGTGTTGTTTTAAGCTGCTAAATCTGTGGCAATTTGTGTGGCAATAATAGAAAACAATACAGTCACATCTTCCTCCTGCTCCAAGATGCATTTGCCTTCCTGTCCCTGAGGGAAATTGTAGACGTAATGCAGAAAGCTGAATCAGAAAAGGAAAAACAAATTTTTGGGAGGCAAAATACTATTCCCTTTATACTTTTTAACTTTATATTGATGTGATGACTCTATAATTAGATTATAAAGCAGTTGATAGACATTACATACAAAGTAAATTCTAAAATTCTGTGTATGTGCATGTGCATGAGAGCGAGAGGTTTGGATTAATAATTCTTCATATATTCTTACATGAAAATATTAATTGAACTTCATATAGTCAATCCAATATTTTTTCAACTGAACCTTATTAAAGTTCCATGAATTAGGAGTGCCTGGGTGGCTTAGTAGGTTAAGCATCCAACTCTTGATTTTGGCTCAGGTCATAATTTCAGGGTTGTGAGATTGAGCCCTGTGTTGGGTTCCCTGATCAGTGGGAGTCTGCTGAAGATGCTCTCCCCCTTCCTCTCCCTCTCCCTCTGCCCACACACAATCTCTCAAATAAATAAATAAATCTTAAAAAACCCATCCATGAATTAAGTTACCTTCATGTGTATTACATATAAAGAAACAGGCTTAGAATTTTTAAGTAGTCTGCCTAATGTCAATGAGGTGAAATTTAGACTGCAAAATGGAGCAAACTTTAGGGGAATTAAATATGCAAAATTAGTGAAACTGCAAAAGTAGACTGAGGTGACCAGGGATTGGAGAAAACCCAAAAGATAGCTTGGCTAAGTGGGGGAATACCAAGGGGGTATCCTGCATCTCACTCTTTGTCATGGTAAGAGTACATGATTTTTTCCATTGATTAAGGGAACATCTTGTTTGCTATAAAAGTTAAGTTGTCTTATCATAATTTCAAAGTGAGGTGTCTTCTGTGACAAAACAATAAACAAGAAAAACCCAATCTGTTAATTGACCTAACAAATGCTAATTATAATTATTCTACACAATCACTATGTTATTGGCTTATCTGAGAAGCATTTAGATTTAAAAAAAAATCTTATTGTATTAATTTTTATAGGTGTGGGTGAGAAGTTGAGACAGGAGGGATAGCTTAAGATGGATCTCCCATGCAGACCAAAATCCTGTGGTATCTTCCTTATAATCATACATCTTTCTCCTAAGGTAACCAACATTTGAGTACCTGCTACAGTGAAGTACGTGAAAACTAGTGAGTATTAGCTGGAGAATTGGTAGCATCCCACACAATGAGGAAAGCAATTTCTGTTCCACTAATGTGAACTTTTCATTTTTCCTCTTCTTCTGCATCTTTCCAACTAGAGTAATAAGTACAAGAAGGGGTCTTTAGATAAGAGCAGATATTGTCTCCATCCACAGTAAGCTAATGGAAGGAGGACTTTGAATTAAATATGTGATTGAAGTTAAAAAAAAATTGAAAATTTATGGGCTCAAATGAGAAGCAGTTATAGTAAATGGCTACACAGTGGAAAGGGAGATTTCAAAGACTTTAGAAAGTATATAGAAAAAAATAGAAATATTTTCCACTGAGAATTTAATATTTTTCAATTTATTGATCAAAGTTATTTCATATTACATTATTTACATCATGAACTGTGTGTGTGTCTATACACAAGTTTGTGTGTGTGTATTTGTGTGTACATATATTTAACCTAGGACTATCCTACTGGAAGTTTAACAAGAAAAATTATAAATGTGTTGAAATGCTCCTCAGATAAACCATTAAGTTTGTGTTTATGCAGTATAATTGTACTTATTATAAATAAGACCCAGTGTTAAATTTCTATATTGTAATATTCAAATTATCAAAACTGCTTAATAGTTTTGTGAGATGAGGAAACTGAGGCACAGTGAGTTTAAATACTTAGTATATCTCCAAATTATAAAATACCAGAGCTAGGATATGAATACTTAACATTGATTACTGGCACTTTTTTGCCAAACTTCCTGTTAATGGAAAAAGTTTGAAAGGATCAGATCAGAAATTCACAGTTCACTCCAAATTATTGATTAAAAACTGAAAGGACCAATCACAGTTAATGAGAAGCTCAACTACTTTTCAAATGTGACACTTATCTTGACAAATCCTTGTTCATTGCCTTGACACATGATAAACAAGTTAACATTATTAACTTGAAAAAAATATATTTCCAATACTTTCTTTGAGCTTTGCCTCTCTTTTCTTTCCTCTCTCTCTCTCTCTCTTTCTCTCTTTTCCTTCCAATGACAGGGGAACATTATTGAGGCTCCAGGTCCATGATGCTGAGCAGGAGGCTGCCCTGTGGACAAAGAAAATGTTGGTGGCAGGGCCTTATTTAACCTTCTTGGTGCAGAGGTATATATGGTACACCTGTATATATGGTACAGGGTAGGAATACATACATATATATATATATATATATACAGATATAAATATATATATACACACAAATATATTTGTATGTGTGTGTGTGTATATACATATATATATATATATATATAAAATACTCTGTCATAAACACAAAAGATAATTATATTATTCTTATTTTATATTTATTCAAAATTTAGAAGTTATTAGTTATATTTGGAAAGATTCTTATTCTCAAGAAGAGTGTACAAATGGTTGACTTTCCCTCAAAATTATTTTATTTCAACTTATTCCAAATATTAAATTGAAGTTAAACAGTAAAATAATATTGCTTTCTGAAGAAGAAAACATGTCTACAGATCCCAAGGACATTAAAAGAATCATGAAGTAATACTATAAACAACTCTATTCCCACAATTATGACTAAGATTAAATGGACTGATTCCTTGAAAGGTACAATTTGACAGTCTCACCCATGAAGAAACAGACAATCTGAATAGGACTATATCTATTAAATAAATTGGATTAATAATTTTAAATCTTCCCAAATAGAAAGTACCTAGCCAAGAAGTGTTCACTGGTAAAATCTGCCAAACATTTAGGTAGAGATAGTGTGATATTAACAAAAGAGAATAGACAAAACAATGGAACAGAATATAGAGCTCAAAAATAAATCTCAATAAATATAATCAAGTGATCTTTGGCAAAGGGGACAGGCAATACATGGAAAAAGATGGCCTTTTCAACAAATGGTTCTAAAACTGAACATGACCTGCAAAAAAAAAAAAAAAAAAAAAGAAAAAAAGAAAAGAAAAGAAAAAGAAAAAGAATCTAAACATAGACCATAGACATTACACCCTGCTAAGACACTGTTAAGACTTCTTTTGGTTTTTTGTTATTGTTGTTTTGTTTTGTTTTGTTCAAATTTATTCATTGTTTTATTTTATGTTATTTTAACTATGTTATTTTAATGTTAATTAACATACAGTGTTGTATTAGTTTCAGGTGTTAGTGATGTAACACTAACATTACCCAGTGCTCATCACAACAAATGCTATCCTTAATCCCCATCACCTATTTCACCCATCCCCTACCCACCTCTCCTCTGGTAATTATCGATTCTCTAAAGTTAAGAATATGTTTCATGGTCTCTCTCTCTCTCTCCCACTTTCTCTTTCTCTCTTTCCCCTTTGATCATTTGTTTTGTTTCTTAAATTCCACAAATTTCTTAAATTGTTAAATTTGTTAATTTGTTTATTTGTTTAATTTGTTTAATTTAATTTCTTAAATTGTTAAATCGTTAAATTCCTTAAATTGTTTTGTTTCTTAAATTCCACAAATGAGATCTTATGGTATTTATCTTTCTAACTTGTTTTGCTTAACATTATACTCTCTAACTCCATCCACATTTTCACTCATTTTTATGGCTGAAATATTCCTTTGCACATATAATATATACCACATCTTCTTTTAATACCATTAAAAGATACTATTAAAAAAATGAAGAGACCATCCACAAACTGGGAGAAAATATTTGCAAAAGACTGTTAAGGAGCATTAAATATATATATTTAATTGTTATATTATATTATATCACATTATATTATATCATATGTTATATATGTTATATAATATATAATAATAAATATAAAAATTAATGCTCCTTTATTTACTTATATTTATATTCATATTTGCACATACACGGAGAACTCTTAAAACTCATCAATAAGAAAACAACCCGATAAAAAAACATGGGTCAAAGACACTAACAGACATCACCAAAGAAGATATACAGATGACAAATATACATATGAAAAAATACTCTACATCACATGTCATCTGGGAAATGCATTTAGAGTAACAAAGAGATCCTAATGTACTGCTATTAGGATAGCCAGAGTCAAAAACACTAACATTAAATGCTGGCAAACATGTAGGGAAACAGGAACTCTCTTTCACTTTTGAATGCAATATGGTAAAGCCACTATGGAAAGCAGTTTTGGTGGTTTCTTATAAAACTAAAATTCTCTATCCATGTTATCCAGCAAATATACTCCTTGGTATTTAAAATGAGTAGAAAATGTGTATACACATAAAAACCTTAAAATGCATATTTTTGTACCTTTATGCATAATTGCCAAAATTTGGAAGAAAACAAATGTCCTTCAGTAGTTGAATAGATAAGTAAACTGAAATGGCTGTATATTCTAAGATTCTTACAATATGATAAACTAGAAAAGGCAAAACTATGAAGATGGCAAAGAGATAAGTGGTTGAAGGGAGGGAAGGAAGGATGAATAAGCAAAGTACAAAGGATTTTTAGGGCAGTGAATCTAATTTGTATGATACTATAATGGTAACTGTGTGCCATTATAAATTTGTCTAACCCATATAATGTGTAACACCATGAGTTCCATGTAAATTATGGACTCTGGGTAATAATTATTTGCCAATGCAGGCTAATCAATTGTAATACGTTTCTACACTGGTGAGAGATGTTGATAATTGGGAGGGAATATATGTGTGGGAACAGAGAGGGTATATGGGAATCTCTACCTTCTGCCCAATTTTGCTATGAACCTAAACTGCTCTAAAAAAATAAGGCTCATTTAAAAAGTGTAAAGAAGATTAGAGGTGAAGGTTATGTTTAAAAAGTGGAGAGCTGTGGAAAGCTATGTGAAACAAATTAAAAGCACTTTCATATACTACCTAGGAATTGTTATTCAACTTTAAAGAAACATTTGTTAAAATTCTAATATGAACAATTGGAATATGATAAAAAAAAACTATTAGTTTGGAGTCATAAAAACTAAATTTAATTCCTAGCTCTGAAATTTAACTTGAAAGCTATCTTCCAGCTATTATTTGCTTTGAAAAACATAAACATCTTTTTTTAATCTGATAAATATTATGAATCTCTCTTTACATTGTAGCCTGGCTAGTTTAGTAGAATTACATTTTGAAATTACTAAACATAGTTAAACTAAATGTTAACTGAATATTAACCTACAGATAACTTGAAAAGCATTTGAAGGATTTTAAGGAGCAGAATATCCAATAAACTCATGGGTAACATATATTTATATATCTTACCTGTTCGGCTTAAAGTTATTTGAATTTGAAAACAATAGACATTTATAACCACATAACCCAACATGGTGGCTGAAATAGAGTACAAAACAAACATTTTTGTTGAATGCTGGTGAATAAATAAGAAAATTTATACATCTTTCCTTTGTTATCATAAGTTTTTTCACATTTTCCAGCTTTTAATGTTTTCTTTTTTATCACTGAATAAATATATAATGGTCAAGAACATTCAGTAGAATTGCCTTCAGCTTTATTGACAATTCACATGGTTCACTTTTTTAGCATTAGTGACAGTGTTTCAGCAACAACATATGAAAGAATGCAACTTGCATGATGTGAACTCATTCTATTACACACAATAAAATGCTTACATAGATATAACTTCAAAATGATTCAAAATTTAAGATATTCAAAATATTAAAGTCTTTGATGTTTCAGTAATTTTTGTGTAACTTACCTAACTCCTTAGAGTTTGGACTTAGACTTTTTATCGGTATTTGTAACCTAAATACACTCTTTACAATGTGAGGTTCTGTAATGTACAGTGATCAGCATATCTGTTAATAACTTAATTATTTCTTATTTGTTTTGACATGTTTATTGCATAAAAGGAAATCGTACAGTCTCCTCTTAAATAGATGGCAATTATCATAAAGTTAAGAAATTACTATAACAAGTATATATAATTAATCAGTTCTGTGTTTCATAACACCATGTGCATGCCCTGATGCATTGCTTTCAGCAATACAACAGCTGTTCTTTAATGCATTTTTTATGTCTTCAAGTAATTCTTTCATGGTGAATTATGGCATATTCAGCCAGAATTAATAATGAACCAAAAGCATGTGTGGAAGATTAAGTAAAATCTTTACTGGAGAATTAAATTTAATTCAAGACTTTAATTTCAGAAAAATTAAACAAAAAGTATAATAACTTGCAGCTGATCCAAAAAAAACCCTACTTTCTATATATCATCAATATAATACTTAACTAAGTGGGAAGTGAATATTCACTTAACGAAATAGTTGCCCACTTGTGCTCACTAATAATAATAACAGTCTTTAAAGGAATTAGTAAATATTGTTAAATTTGTAACTTTACCTTTGAGAAACCCTCATGTCATGTATGTTATGTGATTTGGCAGCTGGCTCCACAATCCTTGTCACCAGTAGAACATATTCAGTAATTTTACTTTTCTTATTCTCACCTAAATGAACCCTACAAGAAGAACCTTGAGATAAAGAATTTAAATTGTGGTGTGAATGAAGTGAACTCTATTTCCTTAGCAAGTATTTATTAGAAGTCTAAATCTACTCAGGAGAGAGAATCCACACAATAATCTGAAGAAGAAAAGTTTAACGTGAAGAAATATTAGCTATTCAAGGAATTGGAGTAATGTTGCATAAGCTTGTAAGAAGTAAAGAAATGAGACACTCAAGTTCAGAAGGCACATAGAAACTTCCTCAAAATCAATAATAGTAGATCAACACCTGGACATATAATAGTGAAGCTTGCAAATCTCAGAGACAAAGAGTAAATCCTGCAAACAACTCAGAACAGGAGGTCCTTAACCTAGAAGGGTAGAAATATTAAAGAGGCATAAGACCAATCCACAGAAATCTGGTAGGCCAGAAAGGACTGGGATATTCAGGTGTTGAGAGAGAAAAATACTTGGTCAGAATACTTTATCCAGCAATACTGTTATTCAGAATAGAATGAGGGATAAAACAAAACAAAACAAAACAAAAGCAACAACAACAACAAACAAACAAAAAACAAACAAACAAACAAAAAACTGTTCCAGGATGATCAGAAAATGAAAGGATTTCTGATCACTAAACCAGCCATGTAAGAAATATTAAAGACAACCCTTTAAGTGAAGAGAGAGTCCAAAAGGAACATAGACCAGAAAGGAACAGAAACAATATACAGAAATAGGTACTTTACAGGTAATACAATAGCACTAAATTCATATCATTCAGTAGTTACCCTGAATGTAAATGGGTTAAATGCCCCAATCAAAAGACACAGCTTATGAGATTGGATAAAAAAAGCTAGAGCCACTGATACACTGTCTGCAAGGAACTCATTTTAGACCCAAAAAGAGAGGGTGGAAAACCATTTATCATGCTAACAGACATCAAAAGAAAGCTGGGGTAGCAATCCTTATAACATACAAATTAGATCTTAAACCAAAGACTATAATAAGAGATGAGGAAGGACTCTATATCATAATTAAAGTGTTTATCCAACAAGAAGCTCTAGCAATTGTTAATATTTATGCCTCTAACATAGGATCAGCCAATTATATAAACCAAGTAATAACAAAACTAAAGAAACCTATTGATAATAATACAATAATATTGGGGACTTAACATTCACTGCAAAGGACAGATCATCTAAGCAGAAGATCAACAAGGAAAAATGGCTTTGAATGACACACTGGACCAGATGGACTTCACAGGTATATACAGAACATTCTATCCTAAAGCAACAGGATACACATTCTTCTCTAGTGCACATGGAACACTCTCCAGAATAGATCACATACTTGGTCACAAATCAGGTCTCAACCAGTATCAAAAGATTGGGATCATTCCCTGCATATTTTCAGACCATGATACTTAGAAACCTGAAGTCAATCACAAGAAGAAATTTGAAAAAAAACCTCAAATACAAGGAGGTTAAGAAGCATCCTACTAAAGAATGAATGGGTCAACCAGGAAATTAAAGAAGCATTTTTAAAAAATCATGGAAACAAATGAAAATGAAAACACAACTGTTCAAAACTTTTTGGATGTAGTGAAGGTGATCCTAAGAGGGAAGTACATGGTAATACAAGTCTTTCTCAAGAAACAAGAAAAGTCTCGAATTCACAATCTAACCTACATTAAAGAAGCTGGAGAAAGAACAGCAAGAGCTGATTCTTTGAAAGAATAATAATATTGATAAACTCTTGGCCAGAAGTATCAAAAAGAAAAGAGAAAGTACCTAAATAAATAAAATCATGAATGAAAGAGATAACAATCAACACCAAAGAAATACAAACAATTATAAGAACATAGTATAAGCAATGATATACCAAAAAATTAGACAATTTGGAAGAAATGGATGCATTCCTGAAAACATATAAGCTACCAAAACTGAAACAGGAAGAAAGAGAAAACCCGAACAGACCCATAACCAGCAACAAAATTGAAGTAGTCATCAAAAACCTCCCAACAAGGGTGCCTGGGTGGCTCAGTGGGTTAAACCTCTGCTTTTGGCTCAGGTCTTGATCCCAGGGTCCTGGGATGGAGCCCCACATCTGGCTCTTTGCTCAGTGAGGAGCCCGCTTCCCCCTCTCTCTCTGCCTGCCTCTCTGCCTACTTGTGATCTCTGTCTGTCAAATAAATAAATAAAATCTTAAAAACAGAAACCAAAACCAAAACCTCCCAACAAACAAGTGTCCAGGGTCAGTGGCTTCCTACGGGAATTCTACCAAACATTTAAAGAACTAATACCTAGTCCTCTGAAGCTGTTTCAAAAAATAGAAATGGAAGGAAAACTTCCAAACTTGTTCTATGAAGTCAGCATTACCTTGATCCCCAAAAGAGACAAAACCCCACCAAAAAAAAAAAAAAAGAATTACAGACTAATATCCCTGATGTACATGGATGCAAAAATTCACACTAAAATGCTGGCCAATAGGATCCAACAATACATTAACTCTTCATAGTGTAGGGATAAAGGGAACTTACCTCAGTATCATAAAAGCCATCTACAAAAAGCCCCAGTGAATATTATTCTCAATGGGGAAAAACTGAAAGCTTTTCCTCTAATATCAGGGATGGGACAGGGATGTCCACTCTTATGACTGTTTTCAACAGTACTAGAAGTCCTAGCCTCAGCTATCAGACAACAAAAATAAATAAAATGTGTTTGAATCAGCAAATAAGTCAAGCTTACACTCTTCACAGATGAAATGATACTCTATGTGGAAAATCCAAAAGGTTCCACCTCAAAATTTCTAGATCTCATACAGGAACTCAACAAAGTGGCAGGATATAAAATCAATACACAGAAACCAGTTGCATGTTTATACACTAACAAGACAGAAGAAAGAGAAATTAAGGAGTCTATCCCATTTACAATTGCACCAACCATAAGCTATTTAGGAATAAACCTAATGAAAGAGGCAAAGGATCTTTACTCAGCAAACTATAGAACACTCATGAAAGAGATTGAGGAAGACACAAAGAAATGGAAAAATGTTCTATGCTCATGGATTGGAAGAACAAATATTGTTAAAATGTCTATGCTACCTAAAGCAATCTATACAATCAATGCAGTCTCTAGCAATGTATCAACTTCCTTCACAGAGTGGAACAAATAATACTAAAATTTGTATGGAATCTGAAAAGACCCCATATAGCCAAAGGTATCTTGAAAAAGAAAACCAAAACTAGTGGCATCACAATTCTGGACTTCAACCTCTATTACAGAGCTGTAATCACCAAGATGGTATGGCACTGGCACAAATATAAACACATAGATCAATGGAATGGAATAGAGAACCCAGAAATATACCCTCATCTCTATGGTTAACTAAACTTTGACAAAGGAAGAAAGAATATCAAATGGAAAAAAGATAGTCTCTTTAGCAAATGGTGCTGGGAAAATTGGACAGCCAGATGCAGAAGAATAAAACTGGACCATTTTCTTATACCATAAATAAACACTTTCTTACACACAAAAATAAACTCAAAATTATGAAGATCTAAATATGAGGCAGAATCCATCAAAATCCTAGAGGAGACCACAGGCAGCAACCTCTATTGTAAGGCACATAACTAGAGGTGCCTCCACAGGGTGCGGCCCAGATTAAAGATGGTGCCGGCTTGCCGTCTCTTCCGGCCAACAAGGCGCCAATTTCACAGTTTCGGTTCCTGAAACCTATGGCACTTCCTCCTCTCGCCCGACACGCCTTACCCAGCAACTGCTACTTGGCATAATCTTATTGGCTCTTCCCCCTCTGTCCTCACTTCCCTTCTGCTGCTCTATATAAGGTGTGCCCCCGCACAATAAAGTGAGATCCTGCTTCGACAGATCCCCCGAGCCCGGTCTTCTGTGGGTGCGTTCCGGGTTCCCGACACTCGCCATCCCGCTCAGCCCCAAGGAGAGGCCTCCGGCTGGCCCGGGCGCCTCCTCCCCTCGGCAGGGAGCCCAACACTCTATGACCTCAGTCACAGCAACTTCTTGCTAGACATGTCACCAAGGGCAAGAGAGACAAAAGCAAAATCAAATCTTTGCACTTCATCAAGATAAAACAAATAAAACAAAACAAAGCAAACAAAAAAAAATATCCTTTTGTACAACAAAGGAAATAGTTGACAAAACCAAAAGACAACTGACAGAATGGGAAAAGATATTTGCAAATATCTTATCAGATAAGGAGCTAGTGTCCAAAATCTATAAAGAACTTATGAAACTGAACAAACAAAGAACAAATAATCCAATCAGGAAATGGGCAGAAGACATGAACAGACATTTCTCCATAGAAGACATACAAATGGCCAACAGACATGAAAAAATGCTCCACATCACTCAGGATCAGGGAAATACAAATAAAAACCACAATAGTATACCACCTCACAGTTTTCAAAATGGCTAAAATTAACGAGTCAGGAAACAATAGATGTTGGCAAGGATGTGGAGAAAGGAGAACCTTTCTCCTACATTGTTGGTGGGAATGGAAGCTGGTGCAGGCACTCTGGAGAACTGGTACAGAGATTCCTCAAAAAGTTAAAAATACCCAGCAATTGCACTTCTGGGTATTTACCCCAAAGATACAAAGGGAGTGATCTGGAGGGGCACCTGTACTCCAATGTTTAGGCAGCAGTGTTTGATAGCTAAACTATGGAAAAAGCCCAGATGTCCACAGACTGATGATTGGGTAAAGAAGATGTGGTATAGGTGCCTCTGTGGCTCAGTTTGTTAAGTGTCTGTCTTTGGCTCAGGTCATTATCCCATGGTTGTAGGATACAGCCCTGAGTCTGGCTTCCTGCTCAGTGAATAGTCTGCTTCTCCTTCTGCCCCCTACCTCTGCTCATTGTCTTGCTCTCTCTTTCTTTTTATCTCTGTCAAATAATATCTTTAGAAAAACACTGCTCAAAATATTTCAAAATATGAAATCTTGCCATTTGTAACAACATGGATAGAACTAGAGTCTTTTAGGCTCACCAAAATAAGTCCAATCAGAGAAAGACAATCATCATATGCTCTCACTCATATGTGGAATTTAAGAAACAAAACAGGATCATAGAGGAAGGGAAAGAAAAATAAAACAAGTAAATATAGTAAATAAGAAAAAAGTAAAATAAATATAAGTAATATTAAGTAATATAAGTAAATAGAGTAAATAAGTGAAAAGTAAAATAAGAGCAAATCAGAGAGGGAGATAAACCATGAGAGACTCTTAATCATATGAAACAAACGGAGGGTTGCTGCAGGGGATGAGTGTGAGGGGATGGTGTAACTGGCTGATGAACCTTATGGAGGGTACATGATGTAATGAGCAATGGGTATTATATAAGACTGAGGAATTACTGTACACTACATCTGAAACTAATAATACACTATAGGTTAATTAACAGAATTTAAATATAAAAAGCTTATCTCAATCATATGATTAGACATTTACAAAAGTATTATTTTGCCATTTGTAGAAAAAGTAGATTTCCAAAACATTACTAGTTTACCTTATTTTATTTAACATACAAATGAAAATATATAGTTAACTTTAGTTAAAATAAATAAATGATACTCAGTAATAAAAATCAAAATGTCAATTAAATTAAACATATAAATAATCTTATTAAGAATAATTATTAAATTCAAAAGTTGAAAATAATATAATAATATAATAATAACTTTTTATTTCATACAATATTTAACATTTCAAACAAAGATACCACTGTACTGTCAAAAAAAAGGAATAAAGAAAGAAAAAAAGAAATATTAAAAAATATAGGGAAAGGAGAGGGAGGAGTCAAGATGGCAGAGAAGTAGCAGGCTGAGACTACTTCAGCTAGCTGGAGATCAGCTAGATAGCTTATCTAAAGATTGCAAACACCTGCAAATCCATCGGCAGATCGAAGAGAAGAAGAACAGCAATTCTGGAAACAGAAAAACAACCACTTTCTGAAAGGTAGGACCGGCGGAGAAGTGAACACAAAGCGACGGGAAGATAGACCCCGGGGGGAGGGGCCGGCTCCCAGCAAGTGGCAGAGCAACGGCGCACAAAATCAGGACTTTTAAAAGTCTGTTCCGGCTGAGGGACATCGCTCCAGAGGCTAAACTGGGGCGAAGCCCACGCAGGGTCAGTATGGCCTCAGGTCCTGCAGGGTCACAGAAGGATTGGGGGTGTCTGAGTGTCGCAGAGCTTGCGGGTATTGGAACGGGAAAGCCGGCTACAGAGAGAGAGCCGACAGTAAGCTCACAGCTCGGTGTTACCTTGACGGGTCACAGGCTCGGTGAGCTCGGAGCGCGGCCGGAGGTCAGGCAGATGGGAGTTACTGGGCGCTGTTCTCTGAGGGCGCACTGAGGCATGGGGCCCTGGGCTCTCGGGAACAAAAGCTCCTGAAAGCAAACCTGAGCCTATTACTCACCCCGGCCCTTTGTAAGGGCGGTGCAATTCCGCCTGGGGCAAAGACACTTGAGAATCACTACACCAGGCCCCTCCCCCAGAAGATAAACAAGAAATCCAGCTGAGACCAAGTTCACCTACCAAGGAGTGTGGTTTCAATACGAAGGAGAGCAGCAGAATTCCAGAGGAGGAGAAAGCAAAGCACAGAACTCATGGCTTTTTCCCTGTGATTTTTTTTAGTCTTGTAGTTAATTTAATTTTGTCTTTTTCATTTTTGTTTTTTTCTCGCCTTCTGGTTAAAGATTTTTTTAACTTTTAACTTTGCTTTTTTAACGTTTTTTAACTAGTTTATCTAATATATATATTTTTTCTTTTTTATATTTTTCTTTATTTGTTTTCTTTTTTAAAATTCTTTTCTTTTTTTTCTTTTTTCTTTTTTTTTTTTTTCTTCCTTTTTGAACCTCTTTTTATCCCCTTTCTCCCACCTCACGATTTGGGATCTCTTCTAATTTGGTTAAAGCATATTTTCCTGGGGTTGTTGCCACCCTTTTAGTATTTTACTTGCTCCTTCACATACTCTTATCTGGACAAAATGACAAGACGGAAAAACTCACCACAAAAAAAAAAGAACAAGAGGCAGTACTGAAGGCTATGGACCTAATCAATACAGACATTGGTAATATGTCAGATCTAGAGTTCAGAATGACAATTCTCAAGGTTCTAGCCGGGCTCGAAAAAGGCATGGAAGATATTCAGAAACCCTCTCAGAGATATAAAAGCCCTTTCTGGAGAAATAAAAGAACTAAAATCTAACCAAGTTGAAATCAAAAAAGCTATTAATGAGGTGTAATAAAACATGGAGGCTCTCACTGCTAGGATAAATGAGGCAGAATAAAGAATTAGCGATATAGAAGACCAAATGACAGAGGATAAAGAAGCTGAGCAAAAGAGGGACAAACAGCTACTGGACCACGAGGGGAGAATTCGAGGGATAAGTGACACCATAAGATGAAACAACATTAGAATAATTGGGATTCCAGAAGAAGAAGAAAGAGAGAGGGGAACAGAAGGTATACTGGAGAGAATTATTGGGGAGACTTTCCCCAATATGGCAAAGGGAACGAGCATCAAAATTCAGGAGGTTCAGAGAACGCCCCTCAAAATCAATAAGAATAGGCCCACACCCCATCAGCTAATAGTAAAACTTACAAGTCTCAGTGACAAAGAGAAAATCCTGAAAGCAGCCCGGGAAAAGAAGTCTGTAACATACCATGGTAAAAATATTAGATTGGCAGCTGACTTATCCACAGAGACATGGCAGGCCAGAAAGAGCTGGCATGATATTTTCAGAGCACTAAACGAGAAAGACATGCAGCCAAGAATACTTTATCCAGCTAGGCTATCATTGAAAAGAGAAGGAGAGATTAAAAGCTTCCAGGACAAACAAAAACTGAAATAATTTGCAAACACCAAACCAGCTCTACAGGAAATATTGAAAGGGGTCCACTAAGCAAAGAGAGAGCCTACAAGTGGTAGATCAGAAAGGAACGGAGACCATATTCAGTAACAGTCACCTTACAGGCAATACAATGGCCCTAAATTCATATCTTTCAATAGTTACCCTGAATGTTAATGGGCTAAATGCCCCTGTCAAAAGACACAGGGTATCAGAATGGATAAAAAACCAAAACCCATCTATATGTTGCCTCCAAGAAAGTCATTTTAAGCCCGAAGACATCTCCAGATTTAAAGAACAAGAACCATATGATACTCTCAATAGATGCTGAAAAAGCATTTGACAAAGTACATGGAAAAGAATTTACCATGCTAATGGACATCAGAAGAAAGCAGGAGTGGCAATCCTTATATCAGATCAATTAGATTTTAAGCCAAAGACTATAATAAGAGATGAGGAAGGACACTATATCATACTCAAAGGGTCTGTCCAACAAGAAGATCTAACAATTTTAAGTATCTATGCCCCCAACGTGGGAGCAGCCTACTATATAAAACATTAATAACAAAATCAAAGAAACACATCAACAATAATACAATAATAGTAGGGGACTTTCACACTCCCCTCACTGAAATGGACAGATCATCCAAGCAAAAGATCAGCAAGGAAATAAAGGCCTTAAAGGACACACTGGACCAGATGGACATCACAGATATATTCAGAACATTTCATCCCAAAGCAACAGAATACACATTCTTCTCTAGTGCACATGGAACATTCTCCAGAATCGATCACATCCTCGGTCCTAAATCAGGACTCAACCGGTATTAAAAGATTGGGATCATTCCCTGCATATTTTCAGACCACAATGCTCTAAAGCTAGAACTCAAACACAAAAGGAAGTTTGGAAAGAACCCAAATACATGGAGACTAAACAGCATCCTTCTAAAGAATGAATGGGTCAACTGGGAAATTAAAGAAGAATTGAAAAAAATCATGGAAACAAATGATAATGAAAATACAACGGTTCAAAATCTGTGGGACACAACAAAGGCAGTCCTGAGAGAAAAATATATAGCGGTACAAGCCTTTCTCAAGAAACAAGAAAGGTCTCAGGTACACAACCTAACCCTACACCTAAAGGAGCTGGAGAAAGAACAAGAAAGAAACCCTAAGCCCAGCAGGAGAAGAGAAATCATAAAGATCAGAGCAGAAATCAATGAAATAGAAACCAAAAAAACAATAGAACAAATCAACGAAACTAGGAGCTGTTTCTTTGAAAGAATTAATAAAATTGATAAACCCCTGGCCCTACTTATCAAAAAGAAAAGAGAAAAGAGAAAGGACCCAAATAAATAAAATCATGAATGAAAGAGGAGAGATCACAACTAACACCAAAGAAATACAAACTATTATAAGAACATACAGTACATTAAAAGGATTATTCATCACGACCCAGTGGGATTTTTTTCAGGGCTGCAAGGTTGGTTCAACTTCCGCAAATCAGTCAATGTGATACAACACATCAATAAAAGAAAGAACAAGAACCATATGATACTCTCCATAGATGCTGAAAAAGCATTTGACAAAGTACAGCATCCCTTCCTGATCAAAACTCTTCAAAGTGTAGGGATAGAGGATACATACCTCAATATCATCAAAGCCATCTATGAAAAACCCACCGCAAATATCATTCTCAATGGAGAAAAACTGAAAGCTTTTCCGCTAAGGTCAGGAACACGGCAGGGATGTCCATTATCACCACTGCTATTCAACATAGTAATAGAGGTCCTAGCCTCAGCAATCAGACAACAAAAGGAAATTAAAGGGGGACACCAGTGTGGCTCAGTTGGTTAGGCAGCTGCCTTCGGCTCAGGTCATGATCCCAGCATCCTGGGATCGAGTCCCACATCGGGCTCCTTGCTCAGCGGGGAGTCTGCTTCTCCCTCTGCCTCTGCATGCCATTCTGTCTGCCTGTGCTTGCTCTCTCCCACTCTCTCTCTGATAAATAAATAAAATCTTAAAAAAAAAAAAAGGAAATTAATGGCATCGAAATTGGCAAAGAAGAAGTCAAATTATCACTCTTCGCAGATGATATGATACTATATGTGGAAAACCCAAAAGACTCCACTCCAAAATTGCTAGAACTTGTACAGGAATTCAGTAAAGTGTCAGGATATAAAATCAATGCACAGAAATCATTTGCATTTCTCTACACCAACAGCAACACAGAAGAAAGAGAAATTAAGGAGTCAATCCCATTTATAATTGCACCCAAAACCATAAGATACCTAGGAATAAATGTAACCAACGTGGCACAGAATCTATACTCAGAAAACTATAAAGTACTCATGAAAGAAATTGAGGAAGACACAAAGAAATGGAAAAATGTTCCATGCTCCTGGATTGGAAGAATAAATATTGTGAAAATGTCTATGCTACCTAAAGCAATCTACACATTTAATGCAATTCCTATCAAAGTACCATCCATCTTTTTCAAAAATGGAACAAATAATTCTAAAATTTATATGGAACCAGAAAAGACCTCGAATAGCCAAAGGGATATTGAAAAAGAAAGCCAACGTTGGTGGCATCACAATTCCAGACTTCAAGCTCTATTACAAAGCTGTCATCATCAAGACAGCATGGTACTGGCACAAAAACAGACACATAGATCAATGGAACAGAATAGAGAGCCCAGAAATAGACCCTCAACTCTACAGTCAACTAATCTTCGACAAAGCAGGAAAGAATGTCCAATGGAAAAAAGACAGCCTCTTCAAAAAATGGGGCTGGGAAAACTGGACAGCCACATGCAGAAAAATGAAATTGGAGCATTTCCTTACACCACACACAAAAATAGACTCAAAATGGATGAAGGACCTCAATGTTCGAAAGGAACCATCAAAATCCTTGAAGAGAGCACAGGCAGCAACCTCTTTGACCTCAGCCGCAGCAACATCTTCCTAGGAACAATGCCAAAGGCAAGGGAAGCAAGGGCAGAAATGAACTATTGGGATTTCATCAAGATCAAAAGCTTTTGCACAGCAAAGGAAACAGTTAACAAAATCAAAATACAACTGACAGAATGGGAGAAGATATTTGCAAACGACATATCAGATAAAGGACTAGTGTCCAGAATCTATAAAGAACTTAGCAAACTCAGCACCCAAA
This sequence comes from Mustela nivalis, assembly GCF_964662115.1. Lineage (NCBI taxonomy): Eukaryota > Metazoa > Chordata > Mammalia > Carnivora > Mustelidae > Mustela > Mustela nivalis. The sequence continues at coordinate 43,195,548 of NC_139026.1, forward strand.
GAACAAATAATCCAATCAAGAAATGGGCAGAGGACATGAACAGACATTTCTGCAAAGAAGACATCCAGATGGCCAACAGATGCATGAAATAGTGCTCCATATCATTCTGCATCAGGGAAATACAAATCAAAACCACAATGAGATATCACCTCACACCAGTCAGAATGGCTAAAATCAACAAGTCAGGAAATGACAGATGCTGGCGAGGATGCGGAGAAAGGGGAACCCTCCTACACTGTTGGTGGGAATGCATGCTGGTGCAGCCACTCTGGAAAACAGCATGGAGGTTCCTCAAAATTTTGAAAATAGAACTGCCCTATGACCCAGCAATTACACTACTGGGTATTTACCCTAAAGATACAAACGTAGTGATCCAAAGGGGCACGTGCACCCGAGTGTTTATAGCAGCAATGTCCACAATAGCCAAACTATGGAAAGAACCTAGATGTCCATCAACAGATGAATGGATCAAGAAGATGTGGTATATATACACAATGGAATACTATGCAGCCATCAAAAGAAATGAAATCTTGCCATTTGCGACAACATGGATGGAACTAGAGCGTATCATGCTTAGTGAAATAAGTCAAGCAGAAGAAAGACAACTATCATATGATCTCCCTAATATGAGGAAGTGGTGATGCAACATGGAGGCTTAAGTGGGTAGGAGAAGAATAAATGAAACAAGATGGGATTGGGAGGGAGACAAACCATAAGTGACTCTTAATCTCACAAAACAAACTGAGGGTTGCTGGGGGGAGGGGGCTTGGGAGAAAGGGGTGGGATTATGGGCATTGGGGATGGTATGTGCTTTGGTGAGTGCTGTGAAGTGTGTAAACCTGGTGATTCACAGTCCTGTACCCCTGGTGATAAAAATATATGTTTATAAAAATTAAAAAATTAAATAGAACAAAAATATATATGGAAAGGATAAATACCCAAATTTTGTAGCAACATGGATGCGACTGGACGAGATTATGCTGAGTGAAATAAGTCAAGCAGAGAGTGTCAATTATCATATGGTTTTACTTATTTGTGGAGCATAGAAATAACATGGAGGACATTGGGAATTGGAGAGGAGAAGGAGTTGAGGGACATTGGAATGGGAAGTGAACCATGAGAGACTATGGACTCTGAAAAACAACCTGAGGGTTTTGATGGGAGGGGGCAGGGGTGGGAGGAGGGGGTGAAACAGGTGATGGGTATTAGGGATGGCACGTATTGCATGGAGCTCTGGGTGTGTTACAAAAACAATGAATACTGTTAACACTGAAGAGAAATTTTAAAAAATGTATTAAAAATAGATAAATATACAAATAATTTTTTTTAAAAAGAAAAAGAAAAAAATATATAGGGGACATCTGACTGGCTCAGTTATTGTAGCATGTGATTTTTGATCTTAGGGTTGTGGGTCCAAATCCCAATTTGTATGTAGAGATATTACTTAAAAAAATAAAATCTTTAAAAAAGAAAGATTATAGCTATAGTACATATAAAGAAAACCACTCCACCACTCCCTCTGTGGATGAGATAGAACACTCGAGGGAAAGACTTCCACTGGGCTAAGATACAGTTCAAGTGGAAGGATACAGCTATGGCCAACTGGATGGGAGAGAAGTCAGTTTGGTGTAACATAGGCAAAGCTTTCTGGTTATCTACCTTCTAGCATTGAGTGACTATTCATTCCCTAAGGTATTTAAGAAAGGTCTTCACTGGTAGGTATCTCATTGGAGGTACTCTATTATAAAATCACTCAAGGAGGGTCTGTGTTGGAAACTGCTGGCAAATTAATACTGCCAGTTTTTGTGTACTGCAGGAATCAGGAATTGAGAAGCTTCAGGCATTGCAGGAGCCAGATGCTGGAGAAGGTGTGTACCCTGGAAAAGCCCACCAAGAGTGTTCATGGGAATAAAAAGCAGAACCCTTACTTCCTGCGATGTTTCCTCAGTACTCTCTATTGATAAAGCTGATCATCAGGCCAGCTGGTAAAGCAAAACTAAAGGCCATACATCTACTTTTACAGAGCAAGCAAAACTTGAATTTGGAGGTGAGAATCAATAAATCAATAACTGGCAGATATAAATGCATAAGCAATTATCCATGATCCCAAGATAGTTATGCCTAAAAATGTGATGTTCATCACATTTGGTGATAAGCACTTCCAGAAAACTAATACAAGCAGGTCAGAGAAGGTGATATGGGAAGGGAGGGGTGGTCTGTGGAAAACACATGACATGCATAACAGTTGGATGTATAACATTAAGAGCGTGATCAAAAATGGGGAAAATGGAAAGGAATGCAAAATCCCAGTTACTTGTTATGTAGCTATGGAGTTCTTGATGGCTTCTAAATCAAGTGATAGATTTTACCTAATACATAAGTGGAATAATAAAAGTTTTTGACTAAAAGTATAAGGAATTCAAAATGTCCTCTAGAAGTATTACTCTAATGTAGTGGGCAGAACAGATGAAGCAATATCTATGGGTCTTATCTCTGACCATGAAATACTTTTATTTCTGTCAAAATAAGAGTATGCGTATGGAAGCAAATGGACAAGAAAATAAACATATAAACTGGTGCTTGGAAATATATTGATCTTCTAAATCAGCCTGTAACTTACTGGCCCTTACTTTCCTCTATGTACTTGACAGCAGAATCAGCCATAGTTGATACAGTACACAGGAATAATAATTTTGAAAGAAGTCATATGGGACTATAGCAAAAAAGAAAATTATCCTTAACCATTCTGTAACCTTATATCTAAGTTTTTAATATAAGCTCATTACCCAATTATAAAATTTGTGGGTATTCAATATTCTTTTCTATTAGCTTTATGTTAATTGTGGTGAAGTTTTACTCAGTTCAGTGCACGGTAGACTGAATGTAGAGTCAAAAGATATGAATTCAGGTATAGACTGTGCTATTTTGCATCTAATGTTGGGCAATAAGTATGACCTTTAAAAGAGACATGTTAATGTAACACATGACTACCATAGGCACAAAATAAAATAATGCAGGTGAAACATTTTTATTAATTGGAAAGCACTATATAAATACAAGGTATTTATTCTGATTTAATTTAAGTATGTTGAGGGCTGTTACTATTCTAAATAACAAAGACTTATCTCTTAAAGAATCAATTTTTAAAATTTATCTAGGATATGTTTTATTAAGGATATCTTCCTCAAGGATATCCAGGAGGAAATCCATTTTTCTCCCTGACCTGAACAAGGAAGAACACAGTGTCAAACTTGAGGCTGTTGATAGGGATTTCATAATCTTATGCATGTTCCATATTTGATCATATAATTACTCTAATTTTTATGTTTTTCCAATAAATATGCTTCAAAATATTTTTGACATTTTATTAAATGGCTATCTGTATCCTCTTCATTTTTTATAGATCTACTCATTCAAGTGACATTGCAAACTTACTCTTTACTTCCTAAAATTTGTAATTCTTACCCTTCTTTTTGACAAATTTTACATTTTAAACCATATGTATTTAATAGGTTTTAAAATACTCATTTTTAGTTTAAGTTAAAATAAGTTTAAAACTTCCCTGCTGATGAACTTACAAAATAAATAAAGGCTTAGAAATAAGTGTTATTTTTGTAGAAAACTGCTTTACATGGGTCATGTATCTCAAGTAATGGATGTTAAAGAATGTAATTTCTGCCTTCATTAATTAAATATATATATTTATTTAATTTTAGTACTCAATTTACATTTGTTTAAAGAACCCAGCAATCTTCATTGTTTTGGATTATCCCGTATCAAAATGAAATGAGCCTCATAATGTAGCCCTAAACTGGCATTTTATTCCAGAAGTTGAAAGGGAATTTTGCCAGGATAAGAATAACAAACAATACTTGATACTTGAGCTTTATTCACTTTCTTACAGTGTATCTCTTTGCGGAATAAAGACATACAAGCACTGAAGTGCGTGAGGGCCCTAAGCGAGTGCAAACCAGAAGCTAAAATATAAAAGCAGAAATTTCCTTACACTTATCCAGAATGAGCAAGTCATGCCACCATATTTCTGATTTTAGTTGAAGTATGCATAAGTGTCGCATCATGAAGAATGATCCTGAAATAGAATGAACTAGTTAAATATTATGAAAAAGCTAAAGACACCATAACATAATTGAAGGAAGATAAAATGAACACATCAGTGTTTGATGCCATTGAAAAAATACTGTATTTGATCACATCAAGATGGTAATTAGCTTACTAATAAATTTAGGTCACTGAAACCATTGGACTATTAAATAGATTTAGAATTTTAAAAGCTATTGATTAATTCAGGTGATGTGTATCTTTTCCTCATTATACACTATATTGATTTTAGCTACATAGCAAAACATGAAGCTTTTTAATTACAAAAACTGCACAAAATATTATGCTTTTATTTTTCAGAAGCCCTTTAAGTTCAGTTATATATAAATATGTATCATAATATTAAAATCATTTTCCTTAAATTGTTATTGTTGATTATCTCACTCCCCCAATTCTTTAAAATCAGATTAAAAACTAACTTCAGGGAATTTCATTTTCTATTTATAGTGGCTCGTTTATATCAGAAAAAAAATATCTCAAGAAGAACAAATATAAAATCTGTATTAGAGATGAGAACTACTGTTTGAAGTTATTAGAGATAAACTCAAGTTGTCAGGCTTCAGGGTCCAAAATTCCCAAGAGAAGAAAACTGCAGTGAAAGGACGCCGATGTTCATCTGTCGCTTCTTTTTTTGTGGCATTTGCAAACTTGTCAGCAGCATGGGCCCTTAGACCAAGTGAAAATGGAGGGTCAGAGCTTTCTGAAGTTGCACACAACTATGGAGACAAAAAATTATACTTCAGTGGTACTGATACAATAATTTGGAACTAAAACACTAAGGCTTCAGAACAAAGGCAGCAATAGAGAGGTAAAGGTGATATTATGTGACTCTTGGCCTATATAGTACTTCTTAGCTTCTAATCTGCAGTGTGAGAGGCTGGGCAGACAAGCTGAAAGCAGGAGCTAAAAGGCTAAATAGAGAGCAGAGCAATCTCATAGAGCCAAACAAAAAAAAAAAAAAAAAAAAGATATTCAAGTCCCAACTGGGAGGAAGAGCTCAGGAAAATACTTCAGGTGTTCAACTGAGACTTCATGCAGGGTCACGACAAGATATAGCTGAACAAAGTATTAATGAAATGGAAGATAAGGCAGTAAAAAACAGAGACTGTGATATATGATAAATGACTATGTTAATGAATTGAACATGAATAAAATATAGGAAATAATGTAAAATATGTATGGAACAAAATGAAGAATCATAGACATGGAATTGAAGTCCTACGAGGAGAAGAGAGAAAAAAGGATGCAGTAAGTTCTGTTTGAAGAAGTATTGTTATAAACTTTCTAAAATTGACAAAAAGACAAAGCTACAGAGACAAGAATGATAAATACCAAAGAATATGATAGACAAACTATAGCAAAATCACTGAATTCTGTCAGCAATAGAAAAATATTTTTTAAAAAATCAGAAAATTTGAGTATTATCTTCAAAAAAGCAGCAATAATAATGGCACACAGTTCTGAAACAGAAATGGTGAAAACCAGAGGACAATGAGTGATATATTTTAAATTCCTTAAAAGAAATAAATTGTAAGCTACAATTTGATATCCACCTAAAATATATTTAAAACTTAAAGTGAACTATACTTAAGATTCCCCCTTCTTTCTGGGAAAAAAAAATTTAGTCAACTTGCAATAATAGAAATACTGAAGGAGGGGCGCTTGGGTGTCTCAGTTGGTTGAGCATCTGCCTTCAGCTCAGGTCATGATCTTAGGGTCCTGGGATCGAGTCCTGTATTGGGCTCCCTGCTCAGTGCAGAGCCTGCTTCTCTCTCTTCCTCTGCCTGCTGCCCCCCCCCCCGCTTGTGCTCGCTCCTCTCTCAGTGACAAATAAATAAATAAAATATTTTTAAAATACTGAAGGAAGTTCTTGAGGCAGAAGAAAAAGTATCTCAATGGATTTGCAATGATGAAGGAAGGAATAAAGAACACTGGAAAGAATAAAAGTGTGGTAAGTTCCAATAAAATAAAAATATAAATTAGTAGTAAGAATGACTTATTAAGAATGAAAATACCTAACAAAGGACACACAGAAGAATGTGGAAGGGGATAAATACATTAAATATTTTAATGGGAATTAGACACACATACACAAAAAAGTAAAGAATAAATAAAAATAATGTTGGGATGAATCAGTAACACTTACTTTTCAATAAAATTACTATATTCTCTCCAACATTTACTGTTAATTCAAAAAAGATTTTTTGCATGTGTGTTATGCACCATGTAGGTCTCAAATATACATGTAAGGATATGACACATCACCTGACATTTAAGAATATGACACATCACCTGACCCAAATGCATTAAATACAGTTTAATAGCAAATGCCCATTTTAAGATTGAGCATTAATTTAATTCAGATTAGGAACAGAGAAGAAATACTATTAAGTAGATATATATTTTTAACTAATTGCAAACAGCATATATTCAATTGTACATTATACTACTTATATTTGTATTCAAATCAAAGTTTCAATCTAAGATTTTTGCATATTTACATTCTATTTTTCTCAATATCTTTGGTTATTGGTGGGAATTTCTGGCATCATTGTTGTATTATTTTACTTTTAAACATTTCAGATTGATAATATCATATGTAGCTTTTTTAAATTGCATTTCTTGTTTGGTTAAAATTATAGTTGTGTTCACATACATAGAGAGGTTAAATAGCATCTCTTAAATGTATTTTACTGTATTTTAGTTTGGTGCTTGGATGATATTCCTTCTAACTCTAACTCTTCTAACTTTAAAAATTATATGTTTTCTTTAAAGAGATGTGTAGTTTTATTTGACATCAATTCCATTTCCAGCAACTGAATAACATTCTAGGCATACAATACCAGTTAATGTTTCATTAGTAATCTCTTTAAAAATAATTTAAGGTACAAATAGAAATTCAATTTTTCTTAAAGATTTTATTTAGTTTTGAGAGAGAGAGAACACAAGTGGGGGGTGGGAAGGGGCAGACTCCCTGCTGAGATGCAGGATTAGATCCCAGGACCCTGGGATTGGGATCTGAACCAAAGGCAGACACTTAACAGACAAAGACACCCAGGTGCCCAGATTTAAATTAATAGTAGACTTCATATAGTACTATAGATGAAAATAATTTAAGTGATGTGATGATCAGATATGTAGAAAAGTATCACAGAGTTAAACCAGGTGAAGTCAGTGACAACACCATCAATGAGAGAGTACTCCTTGCCTACTATGCTAAAAGTTATTTTTTTCTAATTAATATTATAGTTGAATTTTAATAATTCAACTACGAAATGTTAAAATGTAAATAAAAGCATAACTCATGAAATATGATCCTTATAAAGCAATGAACAACATAGAAATGCAATTGTAAACACAAACATTATCAAGCACAGAGGGGAGAGCCAATTCTTTTAAGGAAAATTTCTTCCTCGGGGCACCTGGGTGGCTCAGATGCTTAAGCATCTGCCTTAAGCTCAAGTCAAGATCTCCAGGTACTGGGATAGAGCTCTCTAATAAATAAATAAAACCTTAAAAAAACACAACTTCATATTTCTGAAAACATTTTCCTCAATATTATTTTATTCACGTTTTAAAGATAAACAAAAAACAGTCAGTACCATGTGATTGGAGATAAAAAGAAGGTGAGAAGAGAAAGTCTTTCTCTTGCCCCTAACAGCAACACTCCAGTACGATTTGAAATGTTCTATTACCATACTAACTCTGTATTCATCATATATGATCACCATTTATTCAAACAGAAAATGGAACAACAGAGAATATTTGGCCGAGTCCATCTAATTCTTTTTTCAAAGTAGAGCTAGAAAGTGTTACTTCACACCCAGAAAGGCATGTTTAAGATATTCTTTAGTATCTGATAAGCACCTTTTATTGTTGATGTCACTATATCTTTTATAAAATGTTTTTAAGTTTAATCAATATTTGTTTAAAACAGTTACTGAGATTTCTAGAACTTCTTGTAAAATGCTAAATGCCCTGTGGGTTTCCAGGTACTCCTTAAAGAGGTTGCAAAAAGCTAGTTTTCATAATGAATAAAATGAACAGAAAAATAAACTATAACAAAAGAGTGTGAAAACCTAATAAGATTTATTGGAGGAATGTATTATTCATCAATCAAATAAAAAATTGAGGAGATGATTTATGAGGAAAGATACCATTTGTGTTCCATCTTTGATATATGTAGACAATTGGAACATATGCAAATGAAGAAAAGAGCCTTTCAGGTAGAGGAATTGAATGAGTCTAGATAAAGAGGTAAAAAAATTCTAATCTGAACTGATTGGAGAGAAGTTTACTTTGGTTGGGGCATAGGGTGGATGAAAAGGAATAATGGTAAATAATTCAGTGATGGTGAATACAGAAATTAGTCACATATATATCTTTAAAGTGGTCAACATGTAAGTCATATGAAATTAGAGATTAGATTTTAATTTTAAATTAATTATGTGTGTTGTATATTTGAGTGTATTTGAGTGTGGTGTAGTCTGTGCATATATTGCCATAATAAAAGCCTTCAGAAGGCTTTTATTTTAGTTGGCAGCATTGTACAGAATAGATTAGATCAGGAAAATATGGAATACAGGGAGCCCAGAACTGAGAAGTATATAGAAGGTATGGTTTCATTTCTCATAATTTAATTTTGCTTTATAGAGATTTCTGCTTTAGACTTTTAGTTTTTACCATCAGTGGTATGTAAAAGTGTGACCACTGAAACAAATGCTTATAGACCATCCCGTTTGGTGAAAACTATTCTATTAAGACTTATGAGTACTGAATTCAAGTTCCCACCAATTCTGCTATACTAGTTAACATTATGTCAGTTAAAAGTAAATTTGATTTCATTAAAAAGAAAGCTGACTACAATGGTTTTCCAAATAGGACTATATTTAAAAAAAAAAAAAGATGTCCAGAGATAAGCAGTCCAAGCTGCAATTAACCACTCAAAAACTACTAAATATCTTTATAATTCAGCATACTTAGCATGTGTGTTTTATCCTCATAGTTGCCAGACAGCTGCTATAATTCCTGATATCACATATGACCTTTAGGCATGAAGAAGGCAGAAGGATTTTTGGTCCAGTCTATGCTTTACTAGGAAAATAATACAGGAAGTTCTATTTATTAGCTGTCTGTCAGTATCATTAGCAATAATTGTGATAGCCCAATCAACAAGGTTATGTGGGCACATGAACATTTTTAATAAAGCAAATGACACTCAAATAAAATTGGTGTTATATTAGTAAGAAAGAAAGGGTGGATACTGAATAAGCATCTAAGAGTGTCTGTTTCTATAAACTTATTTTTCTCATTTGAGAGGCCGAGGTCAACTCTAAGAATGTAATATTACATATCAACTGAAAATAATTTGACAAATTCAGATATCTGTCCTATTTCATATCATAATCATAAAACAAAAATCAATTGCCTTGCTGTAAGTGGCACAACCCTGGGAATTGTATTTGCATTATGAGGGCAAAATGTTTCATTATAAGTCAAAGGTTCTCTTTCATCCGAATAAGCAGTATCTCTGAATACTGAGTAAGCAAATGTCAGAAATGAGTTAATTAGGCTTTTTACTTTTTATATTGTTTACATCAAATCTAAAGGACTCTTGCATTTCAAAGTAGCAGAAATGCAATTTCATGGTATTCTGCTTAACTGACTTAGAGATATATACTAACTGCCTAAAGTTTGATTATTTTAATGATTTTAAGTCTACAGAAACTCAAGTACAGATTTGTGATTTTCTAACCAATATATTTGTTCCAGAACGAAGACTCTAATCTGAATGTTAAATTATAAATTTGCTCATCAAAACTAATGTGCAGACCACAGAGAAGACAATCTTGTAAGATGAACTAAAAGTCTACGAAGTTGTATACATAATTTATGACTAGCAAATCAGGCACAGAATAAACTATCATAGAACTTAAACATAATTACCAAATAACCTGAGGTTATTGGTAAAGCTAATCTAGCATTTTAATCAAATAGTCACTAAAATAGGTTTAAATCATTGACAGAATAATTAGTTGATTGAAATTTCTATTTTGTCAAGTGGCTTTTTGTTATGTAAACACAGTATTTTGAGATTTTTGATAGATGTTGAATTTGCATAAGATATTTAAAGCTATATACTATTTGCATTAAGTTAATAGAATGATGTATCACCTTTGAGTAATTTAAATACTTATATTTTAAAACACTTTCTGCACTAAATTCACTTATTTATTCATTTATTCATCAGACATGATAAAGATTTTTCTACATTATGGTTAATAAGCAAATGAACACTTGTTTTGCCAAAGCAAATGCAGTGCTACCTATTTCATAAATTACATTCAGAAACTTAATATTCTTAGTTAAATAGTTAATATACATATTTTATATCTTAGAGTTGGAAATTATTTTAGACATGATAATAATGATGTTGCATTGATTATCTCTGTTGTAGTACTCCAGTGTACACTAGCCAAAATAATACATCATTTCACTTAATTTTCACTTTTAGATTGGTAAGTAGTTACTGGCAACTTTCTAGTAGACAGCACATAATAAATAAATTCAAACAGACCATGAACATACATGCCATACGGATGTGTAAGTCATCAGCATATATGTAAATAGCTGTAAATACAGATTTATATTTTAAAAGTGTGAAAGAAAGCCTATACTATTAAAAAGAATTGATAGGAAGATATAGATGTTCAAAGGTTGACTTTGGTCTCCCACCTCTTATAATGAATATCAAGTAATTCTTCAGACAGCTTTCCCACTGACAATAATTAGAAGAGCTGGACATACATGATGCATTAAGGCTGCATTAAAGAGTGAAGAATTTCTGCCATGATATATGGAGAAGAGCTAGAGCAAAGGAGGCAGGCATGAGAATTTGGAAGCTTTTAAGCTTATGAGGTTTTTTTTTTTTATTATTATGGCCAAGGTAGCTGAGAAGCTAAGCACAGGACTGAGGTATTTTTAAATGTTTTTTTTTTTTTTTTTCATGAGAATTTCAAAGATGAGTGCCAAAATAAGTAAATATACTGAGGTCATATAACCTAGGTTAACATATACCTTGAAGCCGTATATAATCTAGGTTAAACTGGTCTTTTTATTTGCTAGGTTTATTTCCTCAGAAAAATTAACTTCTTTGTGCGCTCCTTCTCCTTCTTTGATATTTTATAACCTACATAGTAAAATATAAGATTCATTATTATTAATACATATTATGCTAAATGATAGGATAATAGGAGAGGGAAAGGAAATAAGCTTTCCTAATAGACACATAAATATATGCTTATTAAGTGAAGGGGAAAATTCTCATAATGCATACTATCTTCACTTGGCAAATGATTCTGTGATTGTAACTGTATTTATACCTACTTTCCTGATAAATATAAATCTATCAGTGTTATACAGAGTATTTAAAAAATTAAAAAGTATAACATATAAAAGAATGAATCTGGTAGAAAAATAATTTGTTCAGTTTATTTAGAGGGAAAATGGACAATAAACAAGAACATTTTCTCAGCCTTAGATATCAAATTGAAGTATTAATTCATATATGATACACTTTGACAGTGAAAGAAAAGTGGACAGGGGATGCATGAAATAGGTAAAGGGGACTAATAGTATACTTATCTTGTTGAGCACTGAGCTCTGTAAAGAAATGTTGAATCATTATACTGTACACCCAAAACTAACATAAAACTGTGTATTAATTATACTTGAATAAAAACAATATTAAGGGTGCTTGGGTGGCTCAGTGGGTTAAGCCTCTGCCTTGGGCTCAGGTCATGATCTCAGGGTCCTGGGATCAAGCCCCACATCAGGCTCTCTGCTCAGTGGGGAGTCTGATTCCCCCCTCTCTCTGCCTGCCTCTCTGCCTACTTGTGATCTCTCTCTCTTTCTGTTAAATAAATAAATAAATAATATATATATATTTTTAAACATAATATTAAAAAAGAAAGGAGGAAAGAAGAGAAGGAAAGAGAGAAGAAGGACAGAGGGCAAGAGGAAGGAAGACAGGAAGGAAAGGTGGAAGGAAATGGGCCACGGAAAGGAAACTAAAAAAAAGAAAAGGGAAGGAATTGGAGAAGATTGGCAGACCCACAGGTCAAAGAAGGCATGGAGCACCAGAAACTCTCCAACAGTGCTGATAGGAATGGACTTTGGCAACATAATTTTGTAAAACAATTTGACACTATCTAGTAATATTAAAGATATTTATAGGGTGCCTGAGTGGCTCAGTTTGTTAAGTGTCTGCCTTTGGCTCAGGTCATGGTCCCTGATGCTTGTATGGAGTCCTGCATCAGGCCGCCTGATCAGTGGGGATGTGCTTTTCTCCCTCTACCCCTCCCCCCTGCTCGTAATCTCTCTCTTTCAAATAAATAAATAAAACCTTTAAAAAGAAAAGATGTTTATAACCTACTTCCTCCAAGAATTATAGTATTTATGAATATGTTCCTAAGAAAACATAAAAGAATATTCATTATGATATTGTTTAGCAACAATATACTGTAAATACCTTCATTTATAAGAAAATTCATATATATATATAGTAGTAGAGCTATATAATTATTCTTTCAGCAGTAAATTGAAATATACTGAAGTGCCTATTTCAACCGAGAGAGACCAGAAAGATAAAATATTGGCCTGGGGTGGGGGGACAAGCTATGTAAATTTCTACATAATAATAATTTAAAATATATCTGGATGTGTATAAAGTATGCATTAAAATGATAAGAACTGTAATGGGGCAATGGATTCCTAAAGGAGGTAGAAAGGATACTAAGAAAATGATTCAATGACCGGTCAATTTTAAAATGTTTTTTTTCCGTGTCATTCCCAGTTCCTTGAGCAGAATTTGGCACAAAGGAAGTTTTCAAAAGTGTTTGTCGAATGAATGAATGATATTTTCAGTTTCTTTCTTAATCTGTATAATTACAAAAGTTTTAATTATATTATTCTCTATACTATTATACTAAGTATAAAACACTTCAAACTTAAAAACTAAAACTACACTGACTCTTCATATAAAAATTTGGTTTAAGCAGTTATTCTAATTTTTTAAAATTGCATGCCATTTTGTCAAATGAGTTACTCATCCTTAAAACAGATATTAATTACATTTTTCTGTTAATAATATTGACAAATTGAAACATGATACATAAAATCAAAGCAGGACTCTATTTATCAGTTTTACCCTTAATGTTTTGAAGCAACCTTCTCTAGTTTACCATAATAGTCTTCTATCTAGCAAATATGATTGATGTAATCATATACACACTTGGAAAAATATCCAAAATAAATGACATCAGGTATTGTCCAAAACTTCAACTGAGAAAAATAATTCTTTTAATATCAGGATAGCACATTTCATTTTACTTTACTAAGCACTCATTCATACTGACCCAATAACTTGCTTTGGACAATTTAATACTAGTGAAGTCACGAGTCCTATACCTTCACAGGCTATTTAGTTCACTCTGTACCTCGGCTATTGATTGCATGGTATGGTGGTGAGTCTTGCTTGAGAATTTACACAAATAGGAAAAAAAAACTAGTAAAAAACAGACCAGAAATCTTCGAAAACACAGTTTTTCTCTTGAAAACTAAGCTGTTACTAGAATTAAGAAGCTAGAGGAAATAAGAATGTCTGAATTAGAAATGCAAATCTGAAGCCATTTCTGGATTATGTCTTTAAAATTGATATATTAGGTTCTGTTCCTCTCAGTCACAACTCACGATGCCTATAGTTGGAAGTATAAAAAAAAATCTAAGTTGCTAATAACTTTCTAGTCATAATAAGCAAAAATTAAAGAACTACCATTTGCTAGTTCCTGTTCTTTAGTCTCTAGTCTTGGTTCAAAGCAAAACACTCTTCACATTATTTAGTTCCACTAATTGCAACAAATTCAAATAATTTCAGGAGACAAAGTAGCCATGTATATATCTGAGTAGGTATAGTATCCTGCTTGTATAGGGAATTGTGGATATTGTAGTGAATTGGAAATTTCATACTCATGCTTACTGAGTAGAAATTCAGTTAATTAGCCATTATTTTGAGGTTCCTCTTTTCCTGATCTCTGCCTTGTTAATCAAGTTGTATACAATCTTCATATTTATATTACATTTTAGTATTTCACTAAAACAGAATTTAACTAAAAAACATTTAAAATGTGGCTACCATATATTATTAGTTACTCATTCCCTAGCATTCAATACAGTTAATATATTTTTGGTGATATAATAGAAATAAATACCTATTTATTTATATCTTATTTTAATAATTTTAATATATTTATATATAAATAATATATATTTATATTTATATTATATATATAAATTTTTATTTATTTATTTATAAATACCTATTTAGTCTTAAAGAAGAAAAATACTCTGTAATATGTTATTATCTTATTTAAAATATAGAGCAGTGTTACAATATAGAAATTTTAGGCCCAATTTAAAAATAATTAAAAAATTAAATGTTAAGAAGAAAAATTAATTTTGGCCAATTTGTCCTAGGAATATTTCCAGATTGGTGATGTGCTTGAGTGACCTTGTGCTAGCCTGTGAGAGCCAGTTGTTAAATTTTGTGAGAAAGTTGGTAGCTTTTTAATGGCCATGGTGGGATTATTTACACCACAGAAATTGGCAAATGTTCCATGTAAATCAGAGCTTTTTCTTTGGGCAGCTGCTTTCCCAGCACACGACAGAATGTCATTCAACTTATTTCTATATAGTTAGGATTTATATTCTTTTGTGTTTTGTTAAGTAACTCATGCTCTTGATCTCTGTGTAGTATGGTTTTCAAATGGCACTTTTATTCTTCAAGAATTTTTTATTATGTATTATTATAGCATTAGTAAGGTCAATAAATCTTAAAATATTTTTAATATGCTTTACAGTAAATCATGCATAGATTGATTAAATTAGTGATCCTTAAATGTCAAACTAGGAAATCTGTTTTTTATTTAATGTCTTATGGGGAGTTTTCATGCAGGGCAGAGTCATTATCAGAACTATGATAAGCCTCTTAACACATTCTTTGGCAGGAAGGTGAAAAGCGTTTTTTGTTTGTTTGTTTGTTTGTTTTTTTAAGAAGAGCCTACATGTAAGCAATCAGCCGGATATTATTAAAATAGTCTCTATAAGAGGTAACAAGGTCTTCACTGATATAGTAGTGTCAGTGTGGCTCCTGAATTTTATTGTTACTACCCAAGGACATCTGCATAACATAGTAAAATTCCATATGGGAACTGAACTTTAGTTGCTTAGTACAAAATTTTGTTCCTATAAAATAGTTAATTTGTATGAATCGATACCATTGTACCTGACTGTCTTCCTTTTTTGTTTTTTTAATGAGCTTTCTTAGAGAGCACTGTACCATTTCTAATTATTTGATGAGAGTAATGAAGTGAATTCAACTTCAGATTTTTAAAGGCTTATGAATTTATGCTCAATTGAAAGCATTCTTGTCCTAGGAATATCCACTGTTTTCATGTTAATTTTTCCTCCATCTGTCCACATTTTCAGAATGGGAAAAATATATTTCATCATATCCAAATTGTTCTTTTTCCTTTTTGTTTCATCAAATGAATTCCTCTAAGAAAAGGTATTCTCCATTTTATCAAATTTTAATCTGTGTGGAAAATATCGTAACTATAAGGCTTAAGATGTAGGAGTTAATCCATTTTGTTTTAGTGCATTTAAAATACCAGTAAGTAAGATTAAGAGTCACTTATGGTTTGTCTCCCTCCCAATCCCATCTTGTTTCATTTATTCTTCTCCTACCCACTTAAGCCCCCATGTTTATAAAAAATAAAAATTATATTGAAATATAAAAAAATAAAATAAAATACCAGTAAGTATTATTTTTAAAAAGCAAAGAACTGGGGCACCTGGGTGGCTCAGTCACTTAAGCCTCTGACTCTTGATTTTGGCTCAGGTCATGATCTCATGGGTTGTGAGATCAAGCCCTGCATCAGGCTCCCTTTTTGCCTTGGCGTCTGCTTAAGATTCCCTCTCTCCCTCTCTCTCTCTGCCCCTTCCCCTGTGCATGTGTGCTTTTTCTCTCTCTCTTTTAAATAAATAGATATTTTAAAAAATAATAAAATAAAAAATAAAAAAGCAATGAATTGATTAGCTTCAATATCATAGAGGAACAAATACGTGCTTAGTCTAAAGGGTTTTGTTTTTATGTATTTAAATGAAATTTACATAGTTGATATTTTGTAATTTAGTGAAATAAATTAATATTTAGTCAATGATCAAATCAAAACTTAAAAAAATACATAACAGGTGTGAATATCAGTCCATAAGCTCTATTACAGAAGAAGTATCATTTATTTTTTTTATAACTTTATTAAGTGTTTTTTAATTGATCCCCCATTCTCTTGGGCTGACCTTATAGTTGACCTCACAAATTGTTATGCCTCCTCCTCTCTTTTCTTTTTTTTTTTTTTTAATTAGGCTTTCTTTCTTTCTTTCTTTCTTTCTTTTTTTTTTTAAGATTTTTATTTATTTACTTGACAGACCGAGATCACAAGTAGGCAGAGAGGCAGGCAGAGAGAGAGGAGGAAGCAGGCTCCCTGCAGAGCAGAGAGCCCGACGTGGGGCTCGATCCCAGGACCCTGGGATCATGACCTGAGCCGAAGGCAGAGGCTTTAACCCACTGAGCCACCAAGGCGCCCCCCTCCTCCTCTCTTTTACCCTGATTCTAATACACTGTATGTTACCAGTGTCTAATGGCAGAGGCGGCTCTGGTTTTTAGTTATCTATCTACACAGCTCACCAAATATCCTGCACATAAGCTCTCCTTAAGTCTGGTGGCTGTGTTGTCATTTTGGTGAAATTATTTGTACATAAAAATCTTCACTGTGTTTTGAACCTGAATGTAGAGAACCTGAAGTAACTTGTAATCATTTCTCTGAAAATCTTGGTGCTTATATCCCCAGCTGACTTCCCATAGCATTTCTGTGAAGCAGATTTTGGTTTCTTATTGCTCTAGACCTGAAAATTTCTCCCTTTTTTCTTTTTTCAGCCCAAGGAAGTCTCCATATAATCTGGAGAAAATCCTTCCATCATTTCAAGTCACCTGCTTCCATCTGAAGCCCTGATTTTTGTTTGTTTCTTTTACCTCTGTGGTAAAGTCTCTAATCTATGAATGTAAACTTCCAGAAAATGGGAGCCAATTTTGTTGTGTACCCTGTCAGATTCTTCCCTTGGAACTTTGAAATACAGATCAGACTGTCTGAGTATAAGGCAGAGGCCAACTTTTCACCAGAAGCATCTCCCCCTGCATAAGAAACACCATAGGAGTGGATTTTACTAATGAAGGCTACCAGGAAGAAAATACATTGACCTGGGAATGCAGCATTGGCTTATTCATATTAGATATTTGGTGATTTTAGATAACAATGTGCATAATGTAGTTTGTGTTTCTAGGTAGCTGAGATTTTTTTTTTTCTTTTCTGAATATAAAACTTCTTTGGGGGCATTGTGGGAAATTAGAAAGTTGATGCCAGCCTTATGGTGTTTAGTGGGAAGATTCTTCTGGATGTCATGGTTGAAGTCTGAAGACCCAAGGCTTTGATACTATATGAACATCTCACAAAAGGTTATATATATCAATCAAACGATCAATCAATCTTGCTTTAAGTAAGATTGCCTACACCATTAAATATAAAATATTGAATATAAGGATTTCTTGACTATATAAAAATGTTTATGCTTATTTAAGAATGCAGGTAATGCTGGTCTTCTGGGAAAATTTTGAGATGGTCTTGACATTTAATTTTTTTATTATTAGAACAAAAGCTATGGTTGGGCTGGAGTCAAATCTATGATTATCAATCACATAACAAAACTAACCGGACTCATATGGTGAATGATGATGATCTTAACACTTTCATCAGCTGTTTTACTCGGTCACAGAATACCATTTATTAACAACATACAAAGCAGTGTTCAGTTCATACAGTTAGATAGTAGTCTTAACTAGTTAACTACCCTAATTTTAATGTATCTTAGCTTCAGAAAATTTACAGTTAATATTGTAGAAATGAGTAATATCAACTTATTTCTGTTAATTTGATTTGCTGATCCCTGTATATTTGTTTGGAGCATTAGATGTTAAATTATTTCAAAGGCAGGGACTAAACTACTTCAGTGGGTCATCTGAACACCTTCAGAATCCTTAGTTTTAAAAAATTTCCTGCCATAGGAAAAAAAAATTATCAACAACAAAAATTATTTTTAAAATATTTATTTATTTATATTTTAGAAAAAGAAAGAGAGAGAGGGAAGGGGGCACAGGGAGAAGGAGAGAGAATCTTAAGCAGACTCTGCACCAAGTAAGAAGCCCAACACAGGGCTTGATCTTACAATCCTGAGATCATGGCCTGAGCTGAAACCAAGAGTCTGACATAGACTTAGCCGCCTAGTTACCCCAACAAAAATACATATCTTAAAACCAATAAAAGTGTTACTAAATATGTTGCTGTTCCTTTTGTCATTAGGCCAGGTTTTCATGTGTCTGGCTTACCTGTCAGGGAGTGATTGGACAGAAGCTCTGCTGACTCATGTTCCTCAGGCTTCCACTCTCAGCTAATGAAGCTGGGGCTGGGGTAGGATTTGAGCAATTTTCAAACCTTTCTTAGCCTCCCCCCCCACCACCTAAGATTTTATTTATTTATTTTTGTGTGTGAGAGAGAGAGGGCACATGAGGTAGGAGGAGGAGCAGAGGGAGAAGCAGACTCCCTCTGAACAGGGAGCTAGATGCTGTACTCAGTGACAGCACCCTGAGATCATGACCTGAGCTGAAGACAGACTCACTTAACTGACTGAGCCACCCAGGCACCCCCTTTCTTAACTTTTACTTCTGGTCCTCTTCAGTCTTTTCTGTGAATGCACATTGTTTTCTAGTCAGCAAAGGATCTGCATAGACCTTACTTGCTTGCTTCAAGGGTCCTTTTATGTCTAAGTTCTCCGTTTTCAATTTCAGGTTGTTTGCCACTCTCCCCAGTCAAGTCCACAATCTCAGTCAGGCTAGCAGAGCCTGAGGTTTCTACCCTGCTTCCTTTTTAGTTTGTTACTTTATTGACTATGCAGTGGGTCACGGTTTTTCAGTGTGCTCCAAATCAAATCAACTGCCTTTGTCAGCAAAGTTGCTAGTTTTCTTGGCCAGCCACACCTAGTTAAACTATAGTGCTGAGAGCAGTGGGAAGAGGAAGAGCAACAACAAGAGCAGCCCCAAGCAAAAAGGCCATAGTGCCTGGTTGTTTTTCAACAGAAGTTTTAGTAGTTTTGTTTTTCTGCTTCTGGGTTTTTTGTTTTTTGGGTTTTTTTTTGTTTTTTTTTTTGTTTGTTTGTTTGTTTTGTTTTTTAATATATGCTTCTCAAATTGTTTTTGTCTTTGATCAGCTTTCTGAGTCCTGGCATGGTTGCTTTGAACCATATTGCACAGTTTTTGTTTTGTTTTAATTTTTTTATTGATATTTATTTTAGAAAGAGCACAAGAGTGGAAGGGAGGGACACAAGAAGGGATCTCAGCAGACTCAGCGCTAAGAGAGGAGGCCGACAGGGCGCTTGATCTCCAACTTGAGATCATGACCTGAGCTGAAATCAAGAATCAGGTGCTCAAATGACTGAGTCACCCAGGTGCCCCAATATTACACATTTTTATGCTTTTTTCTTAAATAGAGGTTTTTGTCGACATCTTTCATCTATCATTTCTGGAAATCCTGCATTATTTCTTGCATTATGAAAAGAATTTTCCTAATTTTCTCATTTTATCATCTCAGATTATCTATGAATTAATAATATTCATGTTATAATTTTACAGAAGCAAAACTCATGAGCAAATGGATTAAAAAATATAACCAGGTGTAGGATCTCTATATGCCCAAAGATAAGAAGTGAATGATTTATTTCACCAAACTCATTCATACCAAAGTGATAGAAGACTTACTTACATATATATCTTATAGAAGACAAAGCAAAACTATGGGGCTTCATAATAAACACATTCACACAGAATGTTCTTCACTTTCATAACTGAGAATAGAAATATCTCTTCCCACTCCCATTTATAGCACTTGTCCTCCCATAATGTATCTAGATCTCAGTTTTGAACCACATGAATTGTTTTTATTAAATGTAATGAATGCATCTTGAATTAGGAGCATACTTAGATCCTAAAGAATAACAAGAAACAGCTATACAACATGTAACAAAAATGCAGCTCCATTTGAAATAAAACCTTTAAAAATACAACATAAAGGTGATACATTATTTTAACACCTAACAATCACTTTAATTGTATTTTCCAATTCTGTCACTGAGACTGGAAACATAAAACACTTGGTTTTGTAGTAAGAATAGAACTTAATTTTTATGTGGAAATTCTGGGTAGTCCAAAAGTAGGCTTTGCAAATTTTGACAAGGAAGTTAAATGCTATGATGAGATACTCTGAAATAAACAGTTCTGAGTATATTTACCTTATTCAGCATTTCAGTTTGTTGAAAGATATATGCAATACATCTCAATTTTAATTTGTATTTCAATATTCAGTTGTGTATGTGTATTCAATTGAGTCTGAAAGGTGATATAATTCAGAACTACTAGGCTTGAGATTCTCTCTCCTGCTCCCTGTGCCCCTCCCCCCCACTTGGGCTCTTTCTCTCAAATAAATAAATAAAATATTTTAAAAAATGATTAAAAAAGCAACAAAACACTTACATTCCAATATAAGGTGACAGGCAATAAACACATGTATATCATGATAGGGAGTGATAACAGTCTAGAAGCTATATAAAATAGAATAAAGGAAAAGGAAAACTAAATTAAAGAAGGTGAATGAAAAAGTAATTTTGAATTAGGTGAAAAATGACTAGGGAATGTATAAACTATTGAGGAAACCATAGTATCTCTTAGTAATGCAGCTTTTAAGCAGAGAAAACAAGCAATCAAGCAAAATGTCTCATGTCTACTTGAGAACATACTTGGTGCAGAAAGATAATGAGTGGTTGGGACAAAGTTAACAATAGGAGTATCACCTAGATGAAATTTTTAAAAATATTTTAAAATTAACATTAGCAAAGTCCATTATAGCTTTAGGTCCTTTTGCAAAAGTATACTTCTACATGAATCAGAAAGTAGAATTTAAACAAATGTGTGGCTGATTTAAACAAGGAATAATTGTTTCCTATGTATCTATATATCAGTGCAGTCATTTCACTATTAAACTTAGAGTGAATGACAACCATTTTGCTCACATTACTCAATATTTTGCAAAATGTGAGGATTCATGAACTAAGCACTTTATTTGTACACTGACAGATATAAAACAATTTTGAAGAAATTAAAACCATGTTTCTATTCTAATACAAAGTCTAAGTGTTTGTTTCAATAGGACAAGTCAATTCATAAGTTCCTTTTCTTCTCTAGCGAATTTATTTTTATTATTTAATATTCTTATAGGTTAATGCAGCAGGACTTTTGTTGTTAGATAACAATGTTAGAATAAAATATATCCTTATAAAGTAAATCGAAATGTTTCAGTTTCTTCTGACTTATAGGACATATCCAATTTATCAGTGCCAGTGTAGCAGACAAAGTATGAGGACTGTTTTTGAGAAACGAAATCTATTTTTCAAGAAAATTTAGAAAGAAGATCATTTATTCTTATTTTTAAACTGTAAGATTGAAATAAGTTGGCATATCTTCATACCTGGGAGAGTCCTATTAGCAGGACTTAACAGCACTTGGAAATAATCTAGGACAGTTGAGCTTTTGTATATGTGTGACCAATTATTAGCATTAAAAGTTGAGAAAAGCCAGGAAGATGATTATAATACCTTGGTTATCATAAATAATGAAAAATTATATACCTTTTGTGACTAACTTGTTAATAAATACTAGTTATTTTAAAATTCAGGTAAATATATATTAACATTTAAATTACATAAAACAGTGAATTATTCTTTTGTTCTTTAAATTTTGCTAGGCATCTACAGCTGTAAGTAATAATGACCGCGTCTATGTCTCCATAAAACAAGTTTTTTTCAAAAATTTTTTCCCACAATGATAAACAAGTATTAATTGATGTGCTTGAAAGCGTGTTGAACAGAAAATGTAAATGGCTTCCTTTGCGGACAATGTCGGACTAGGTGACTCTAGACTCGGTCTGGCTGTGAATAACTAGGAAAAACTGGTTTAATTGAACAACATTTTGCCTAAAAGGTTTGAAAATCTATTAAGTTTCCAAAATATATAGTTCTAAGATCTGAGAAGGGAAGAAATCCAGGTAGCTGAGTCTAGTTTGGGAGCTGCTTTTGCAGTTAGAACATATAATGAGTCTGGCAAGAAAACCTCGAGGACAGGAGCCTTGAAGAACTAAGGAAACCAGTTTTGGAGTAAAAGGTGTGTCAAGAGAAGAGGCAACTGAGAATTATGCATACACTTTTGGGGACTTTGTAGAGCCTAACTGCAATATTAGGGATAGAATAGGCAAATACTGGCCTTTTGCAGGAATGAATTTCAGTTTTGAAACATGACAATTCTGATTGAATGAGGTGATTTAGAGTTGTGAAGCTCTTGACCAGCTGCCATTCTTAATAATTATAGTAGTATCCAGGCCTCAGATAATATCTATAATGTACCACATACAGTTCTCAGAACTCCTCAAGACATGAGCAAGTAAATGAGCGGGTGAAGCAGTGTTATCGAAATCTGTGTGGAACCCACAGCTCACTGAAGGGCCTCTTACTGGGAAATGTAGCTCACAGCATCTCCTCTGTGACACACAAGGGGCTGGGGAAAAAAAAAAAAAACAATGATAGTGGGGTGCCTGGGTGGCTCAGTGGGTTAATCCTCTGCCTTCAGCTAGGATCACGATCTCAGGGTCCTGGGATTGAGCCCCACATCGGGCTCTCTGATCAACAGGGAGCCTGCTTCCCCCTCTCTCTCGGCCTGCCTCTTTGGCTACTTGTGATCTCTCTTTCTGTGTCAAATAAATAAATAAATATATAAAAACTTAAAAAGAAAAAGCCAATGATAGTGGAGAATGGGCAATGAGCAATGCAACTGAGGAAAAACAGAGATTTGGACAACCTTATCATGAAACTTACCAAACATAGGCTACTATACCTAACAGCAGAATTTATATTTTAAAAAGTTAATTATAAAAACTGACTGTATAGAAACCGTAAAGGAAGTCTCAAGCAATTTTTAAAAATTGAAATCCTGAGTATGTTCTCTATTTAAAGAGAAATTAAGCTAAAACTAATAAGATTACTAGAAAATAACAATATTTAATTATGAAAAATAATGAGAAAATGAGTGTTAGAAAGGTTACTGGACCCAAAGTCACTATATAAAATTTAATTATATTTCTATATGCAAAAGTCAGAAAAGTAAGTTTAAAATGATACTGTTCACCATAGCAATATACACCAAAATACCTACATATTTGGGAATAAAACTATTATCAGGATTCTAAGAAAACTAAAACATTTTTGAGAGCCTTTGATAAGTTATAAATAAATCAAGCTATATTCTATTTGCAAGATATTTTGAAGATATGAATTTTCCTAAAACTAAATCTTTACATTTAATGTAATTACAATCAAAGTTTCAGCTGCTTTTTGTGTAAATATGTGTATATGTGTATGACTGCATGTGTAAATTAAAATTTTTATTCTTAACTTTATACAATAATGCACAGGGTTTAGAATAGCTAAGTAATTCATGAAAATGATTGATATTTTGATCTGGGATAAAGGACAATGTTTTTAATAAAAGTGCTCAGAAAACCTATCTGTACAGAAAATATGAAACTTGAATATTACCTCACACTACAGATAAATATAAACATAAATACCAACTGCACTTTATACCTGTTCATTAATGCAAAAATAAATTAATATAGGATACAACCATACATACATACATACATGAAGCTTTTAACATACTATAGGAAAATATATTCATGATTTTGTGGTATTGAGCAATTAGTTGGAACACACAAATTGCTGAAAATAAAGGAAAATATTGATAAGTTGTACTACATGAACATTAAAAACCTTTAAAGTAAAAAAAAGCAAACACAATAGTGAGAAAAGTCTGTGGTAGCACATGTAACTAACCAACATAGTCACTGCATATGAATGAATCATGAATAACTAATTAAACCTAGTAGAAAAAAATCAGGAGACATAGGTACTTCACAAAACAATACCCAATGGCTCATAAATATAAGAGAAAATTCTTAAATTTCACTTGAAATCAGAGAAATACCAATTGAAATCACAATGGAATACCACAGCAAATCTACCAGCCTAATAAAGAGGAAAAAAGAAGGGTAATATAAATTATTAGGAAGGATAAGGAACAATAGGCTCACTCATACACTGTGAGAGGACTATTATTTCATACAACCACCAATATATCCATATAATATGACTCAATAATTCTCTTCTTAGGTCTGCCTTCAAGAGAACTGTGTACATAAAGAGGATCATTTAAGATTGTTCTAAGCAGTGTTATTCAGAATTAACACACTAGAAATATCTCAAATGTCTATCAGTGTAGAATGGATACTATAACCATATTCATAAAATGAAATACTATGCAATAGGAAAATAAATGAAATGCAGCCTTATGCTACAACTTGGATGGATCTTACAAGGGCAATTCTGAGTTAGAAAACACACAAAGGTAGCATACTTCATGAGTCTCAGTTAAAGGCAGAAGTAGGCTCAGGGTTAGTTTATAATTATTAGGATAATCAGTTAAGGATATTGGTTATGTTGGATCGGTGGGAGAAGGTAATGATTGGCTGGGTTGAGAGGTGACTTCTTGGAGTTTTCTGACAACTTCCTTCTTTCTTGGTCTGAGGTGTGGTTTCACAGGTACTCAGTTTTTGATCTTAGAATGGGTTTTTCATTTATTTTCATGTACATTTGGCTGTATATATGCTAAACTTTATAAAGTTAAAAAATATATAAACTTAGCAATATTTGTAAAGTTGCTTTCCAAGTTTAGGTATGTATCCAAGAAAATGGAAACTGTGGCTAAGGTAGAGATGTGTTTTCTGTTTCTTTTACATGATAGCATAAAAGTTATTATGAGTGACAATATAGATGTAATTCTGTAGATGAGATGTGGTTAAAGATTGACTAGTCTCTAAAAAAGAGACAGAGAGAGAAAGCAAGTTACCTTGAAAAATCAAGTTACAGGCAGTCAGATATTGATATGCAGAAAAATATGGAAGCTCAACATCAAACCATCAATAAACAATGACCTTCATATTGCATGAAACAGGACGTGGAACTGCTAAGTTAGCATAGGCAAGGAGCATGAGAAGATAACAAGAACCACAAGATAGGAAGTAAACAAGCAGGTACGTGATTATATATTTTTATTCCACATAATGCTTCAGACACATAGCAATTAACTTGCTTTTTTATTTACTGCTTTCCAGTAAAACTATTACAATGGATGGAGTTTCAAAATATTTTTAAAAAGGCTGTATGGAAAATGATTCATTAACATGTAAGCAAGAGCAAATACTGCTTATTATTATGTTTAAAAGGGAGAAAAAGTTACTGGAAATATACAGGAATTGCAATCAGACAAATCCAAATTTAAATCTTTAGAGGCTATGTGACTGACATTGATTGTGTTTCAATAGATTCGAGCCTGAGTTTTCTCAACAGTAAAATTGCCATGCTATTTCACATGGATATTGTCAGAAATCATGTAAACATCATATAAACATCTAAGAATTAATGCAGTGTCTGACACTTAGAAATATATAATATACAATATTGCATGTGGATGTAATTATTTTTGATAAAATAATCAAAAGTTACTCTTAAATGCTGTGAAGTTTGTAAACCTGGCGATTCACAGACATGTACCCTGGGGATAAAAATACATTTTTTGTTTATAAAAAATAAAAAAAATAATAAAAAAAAGAAGATTCAAGTTTTTAAATGTTGGATTTCCAGTTTTTATATTGGAAACATATTTCCATCTGTCAACAGAAGACTGATCTAAGGAGAAATTCTCTTCTTGGGAAGGGGCCCAGAGAGACTCAGGATGGTATGCCTCTTCAGTTGGCAGAATTCCTACCACTCTGTATTTAATTGTACTTGGTTTATGTATTAGTGTCCCCTGTAAGGATTTGAGTTTGCGCTGCCTGACATTCTTCTGCTACCTCAGTCCTGCGTTCAGATCACTAACATCACATCACCATCTCTTTGTAGTGGCCATGGGGATGGAATTACATAGGAGGGACTATCCATAGAAATTCCAATGTGCATACACAGCTGCATCTGTTAACCAGTGTTTGTAATCATTGGGATGCTCTGAAACCACAGTTGAAAGGAAGTCTTGTAGCCAAAAAAAAAAAAAAAAAAGTTACTCTTACTGCCTTGATCTTCAAATGTTTAAGGTGGCACTTACCTTGATATAAGAATAAAGGGGAGGTCCCTTTGTCTAGTTCCTAATCTTACTCTTTGTGGTAACCACATGTAACCACAACCTCTCTAAAAGCAGCTACAACTACTTGAAATATCTTCTTCTTGGTCTTCTCGTTGTCTAGGCTGAGAAAGATAGAGTTAATAAGCCCCCTTCATGTTCTCAGGTCTGCCTAATTACTTTTTCTATTCTAGATAATTGATATTAAAGATTATCTTGATATTAAAGATTATCTTACTATTTTTTAGAGATTACTCTAGGCCTTCCCTATAGGAGTGTGTACTTTTATGTGAACAGTGGAATCATATTTCATATGAAATGATTTCGCAACATTCAAGCAGAGTTCACCCACCACACTGACTTTGTCGCTGACCCCTGCTTACCTCTCCAGTTTCATTTGAAGCCACTCTTTCTTACTATGCTTTGATATATTAAACACTCAGGAAACCAAGAGCAAAATGTTTTCAAAAGGCTTACTTACTAACCTCTGGACTCCAGGAAAAGACTTTACAAAGAATAGGGGAAAGACTAGGGGGAAGCCTGTAAAAGACTCAGGTGAGAGAATTTAGCATGTTGTAGGACAAACGGAATATCAGGGTAAGCATTCCAGTAAACAAAAGGTAAAATGATATGAAATATATTTGGGAAAACAGGCTAGTAATTTATACAGATCTGGTAAATCAATAAGAAAAGTTTGGATTGTAATTTGATTGCAAAGAGAAGTCACTGAAAGATTTTAGGCAAGAATTAACTGGAGGTGTTGTCTTCATTTTCTTTCATCAGAGTATAGGTCTTTCAATCCTTTGGCCAAATTTATCCCTAAGTACTTAATTCTTTTTGGTACAATTGTAAATGGGATTGTTTTCTTAATTTATCTTCCAGCTACTTCCAGTTATAAAATAAATAAGTCACGGAGATGAAAAGCACAACACAAGGAATATAGTTTATAATACTATAAAAATGTATGGTGACAGGTAGTGCCTACACTTACTGTGGTGAGCACTGAGTAATGTATACAATTGTCAAATCACTCTGTTATACACCTGAAATTAATATAATGTTACACTTCAATTAAAAAAAAAGACTTAACTGGTAGTAATCTTTGCATATCATGGGTAAGAATGCAGTAAAGATAGAAATGAGGAGACACATTGGGAAAATTATAAAGTAGACCTGAAAAGATATGATTTTGTTTTGAACTTGAAGAACAACAGGTTAGAGGCTGGAGGTGGAAACACCAATAGGACTGGCTGAAGGATTAGAAGTAGAGAATGGTGGCTGTGATGATGAAAATGTCATTTTATTGTGCTGGGAGAACTAGGGGAAGAATAGACCTTTACTTTCATCATTCTGACCCTCATCTACTTATACCAATGACTTACTTTATGACCAGAAGTATAAGTCCAAGGGCAGGAATGGAGTTTGATGCTCACTATTTGTCTGTTTATTGGCCATTTTTTAGAGATCAAATATTTTTAAACAAAGTCAAGCCTGAGATCTTTGGTGTAAGCCAAATCCAAATGGAGAACTCTATCACTTAAGGAATTTCACAGTAAGTGGAGCAAATCACAAGGATGTCAGACGTTTCCCTCTACATAGTTAATCAACCATAGTTGTCATAGTTAATCAACCTTCTATCTTTATATTTAAAGCAAAAGCATGCATGTTGCCTCATGTCTAACTCATGTCAACTTTTAGCAGCTTAAAATGATAGAGAATTTCTCCATTGATCCCAACAGCTTCCTAAAATCATCCCTAAACTAAGAAGAATTGGCTTTAATAAAAAGACTATGTAATTCTGTTTACATAATGAAAGAGCATATGTTTTAAAAATAACTAGAACAATTGTGTTATTGCTCATTTAATTCACCCATTGATTTTTATGCATGTAAACAACTAAGATTTCCTCAAATTTGTTGGAAGGAGAGATTTAAAATTTTCTTCAGACAGTCATAATGGTTAAGATCATAGTTGTGCTTTTCAAGTTATAATTTCAAAGGAAATTGAGTAACTTCTGGGCATATACTAATTATATTTTCTGTAGAGCACATCAAGGAAAAACTATTATTATAGAGTAGATTTTTGCCATGAAATGCATATAATAAACCATAGAACTGGTGACAATTTAAATAAGCAGCTTTGATATATATTTAGAAACATTCAATATGACAAGAAAACCAATGAATTTTGCAAGCACTTGATCTGTCTGGGTTTTAGTTCTCTAGTACTTAACATGGGAGAGATTGATTAGTATCTCTCAAACTTTAAAGTCATATATTGTTTCTTTGAAATTAGACAGTAATAAAGACCTTTATAAATGTCTTTTTTTCTTAAGTTTATTTCTTTATTTTTATTACTTTAAAAACTTTGCTTCTTCTCATTTAATATACTAAACCTAAAGAATAAATGTGATAAAAGTTATTTTATCAAATAAAGTATCTTATAATATAATGACTGTTATGTTAAACTGGTCAGTTTAAATCACTCAAGTTCTTCATTATCAGTACTTGATAATTTTCCAGAATAATTTCATTATCAAGTATATTGTCTCACTCTTTTTGTAAATTAAGAAAAGCAAGATGATGCAACCCAATTGTTAAGTGAAAAAAAATTCACTAATCTTTTAAAATATATAGCAAATACACTATTATGCAAGTAATATAGTTATTATTAAATATGTAATAGATATAAAATATAATAAATGTACATGCTGCCACCCTTACTGTAGTTGATAAAGGACAGATATAGTATTAAAGAAATTGTAATAAAATATAATGTAGAGAGGTTTAGGGCAATATTTGTAGATAGGACTTGTCATCTAAATTAAAACTTATTCTGAAGACTTGCTGGCTTCCCTTAACCTTCATAATGAAGTCTCTAGGAGATATTTGAATAATAGAAAACATAAGCATATAAATATTTCCTTTAGGGTTTCTATTTTGGATGGCTGGGTTCTATTTCATTTTGTCATTCCCCATAGTCATTACTTTCTGACCAGAATTTCAGTGTTTTCCTTTTTAACTTGTTCATCAGGTGATTTCTAACTTATACCAGCTGCCCAAGTAAAATCAAATCCTGTTCTCAATAATTTCTTCCACCTCTTACATGCATAAAAATCACCTAGAGGTATTTTTAAAGTACTAATTCCTCAGGCTCATCCACAGAAATTCCTGTTTAGCAAGTCTGGAGTGGGTCCAGAAAATGTTCATTTCTTTTTTTTTTTTTTTAACCCTTTTAAAAAATTATGTTACATTAGTCACCATACAGTACATCATTAGTTTTTAATGTAGCATTCCATGATTACAATATAGAACACCCAGTGCTCCATGCAATATGTACCCTCCTTAATACCTATCGCCAGGCTCACCCCCACTGCACTCCCCTCTAAAACTCTCAGTTTGAGTCCTGGTGTCCATAGTATCTCATGGTTCTTCTCCCTGTTTGATTCCCCCCCTTCATTTTTTCCTTCCTTCTCCAAATGTACTCCATGCTATTCCTAATGTTCCACAAATAAGTGAAACTATATGATAATTGTCTTTCTCTGTTTGACTTATTTCACTTAGCATAATCTCCTCCAGTTCCATCCATGTTGATGCAGATGGTGGGTATTCAACCCTTCTGATGGCTGAGGAATATTCCATTGTATATATGGACCACATCTTTATCCATTCTTCTGTTGAAGGGCATCTCAGGTCCTTCCACAGTTTGGCTATTGTGGACATTGCTGCCATGAATATCTATTTTTAATTTCTTAAGGAATCTCTACACTGTTTTCCAAAGTGGCTGTACCAACTTGCATTCCCACCAACAGTGTAAGAGTGTTCCCTTTCTCCACAACCTCCCCAACATTTGTTGTTTCTTTTCTTATCAATTTTTTGCTATTCTAACTAGTGTATGGTGGTATCTCAATGTGGTTTTGATTTGAATTTACCTGATGGCTAATGATGTTGAACAATTTTTCATGTATCTGTTAGCCATTTGTATGTCCTTTTTGGAGAAGTATCTATTCATGTCTTCTGCCTTTTTTTTTTTTTTTTTTACTTGATTGGGTGTTGAGTTTGAGAAGTTATTTATAGATCTTGGACACCAGCCCCTTATCTGTCATGTCATTTGCAAATATCTTCTCCCTTTCTGTGGGTTCTGTGGGTTGCCTCTTTGTTTTGCTGATTGTTTCCTTTGCTGTGCAGGAGCTTTTTATCTTGAGGAAGACTCAAAAGTTAATTTTTTGCTTTTATTTCGCTTGCCTTTGGAGACAAGTTTTGAAAGAAATTGATGTGGCTGATGTTGGAAAAGTTGCTGCCTATGTACCCCTCTAGGATGTTGATGGACTCCTGTTTCACACTGAGGTCTTTCAACCATTTTGAGTTTATCTTTGTATGTGGTATAAGAGAATGGTCGAGTTTCTTTCTTCTGTATATAGCTGTCCAATTTTCCCAGTACCATTTATTGAACAGACTGTCTTTTTTCCATTGGATATTTTTTTCCTGCATTGCTGAAGATTAGTTGACCACAGAGTTGAGTGTCCGTATCTGGGCTCTCTATTCAGTTTCATTGATTTATGTGTCTGTTCTTGTGCCAGTACCATGTTGTCTTGGTGATAACAACTTTGTAATATAGCTTGAAAGCAGGCAACGTGATGCCCCCAGCTTTATTTTTCTTTTTCAACATTTCCTTGGCAATTCGGGGCCTTTTCTGGTTTCATACAAATTTCAGGATTGTTTGTTCCAGCGCTTTGAAAAATGGTATTGGTATTTTGGCCAGGATGATATTGAAAGTATAGATTTCTCTATGCAGCTTAGATATTTCAACAACGTTTATTCTTCTGATCCATGAGCATAGAATGTTTTTCCATTTTTTGTGTCTTTTTCAATTTACTTCATAAATGTTCTGTAGTTTCTAGAGTATAGATCATTTACCTCTTTGGTTAGGTTTATTCTAAATATCTTAAGTTTTTGGTGCTATTGTAAATGTAATAGATTCCCCAATTTCTCTTTCTACAGTTACATTGTTTGTGTATAGGAAAGAAACTGATTTCTGTGCATTGATTCTGTATCCTGCCACATCACTGAATTGCTGTTTGAGTTCTAGTAATTTAGGGGTAGATTCTTTAGGGTTTTCTACATAAAGTACATGTCATCTGTGAAGAGAGAGAGTTTGACTTCTTTGCCAATTTGAATACCTTTTGTTTCTTTTTGTTATTTGATTACTGTTGCTAGGACTACTAGTACTCTGTTGAACAATAGCGGTGATAGTGGTCATCCTTGTCATGTTCCTGATTTTAAGGGAAGTCTTTCAGTTTTTTCCCATTGAGAATGATATTCGCTGTGGGCTTTTTGTAGATGGCTTTTATGAAATTGAGGAATGTTTCTCTATTCCTATATTCTAAAGAGTTTTAGTCAGGAAAGGATACTACTGTATTTTGTCAAATGCTTTTTCTACATCAATTGTGTGGACCATGTGCTTCTTGTCTCTTCTCTTATTTATGTGTTCTATCACATTAATTGATTTGTGAATGTTGAACCACCCTTGCATCCCAGAGGTAAATCCCACCTGGTCGTCATGGATAATCCTTTTAGTGTATGTTGGATACTATTAGCTAGGATCTTGTTGAGAATTTTGGCATCCATATTCATCAGGGATGTTGATCTGTAATTTTCCTTCTTGATGGGGTCTCCCTGGTTTGGGGATCGAGGTAATGCTGGCCTCATAAAATGAGTTTGGAAGTTTTCCTTCTGTTTCTAGTTTTTTGAAATAGCTTCAGGAGACTACCTATTATTTCTTCTTTGAATGTTTGGTAGAATTCCCTAGGGAATCTGTCAGGTCCTGGGCTCTTATTTTTGGGGAAATTTTTGGTCATTGCTTCAATCTCATTACTGGTTATTGATCTATTCAGGTTATAATTTTCTTCCTATTATCCATCTTGGTAGTTCATAAGTTTCCAGGAAGACACCCATATATTCCAGATTGCTTCATTTATTGGCATATGTTCATTGATAATAATTTCTAATAATTGTTTCTATTTCTTTGGTTAATCTTGGTTTCTCCCCTTTCATTCATAATTTTATTAATTTGGGTCCTTTCTCTTTTCTTTTGGATAAGTCTGGCCAGTGGTTTATCAATCTTATTAATTCTTACAAAGAACCAGCTTCTAGTTTTATTGATCTGCTCTACTGTATTTCTGGTTTCTAATTCATTGATCTCTGTCCTGATCTTAATTATTTCTCTTCTTATACATGGCTTTTGCTTTATTTATTGTTCTAAATATATATCAAAACAAGTCAGATGTGTAACCAATGTCTCAGAAAAGAAATTATATTTAAATTGGGGATCAAGGAGGATCATTACTTTATTTACGGTGCTGAGATTTCTTAGAAAAAAGAAAGTAATCAATAATATTCACATAATTTAAATTCATTATTAATTAGAAACCTGATATATTTTATTGAGAGTTGAATGAAAGGAGTGTACCAAATTCACACATTCCTGAAGGTGCTCCAGAGATGACTTCACAATTACACCACTACTGCTTTCCCTGTTGTTGAGATCTTGCCTATGGCTTGGACCCAGACACCAGGAGGGGAGAAAGGAGGAACCAATTTTTTCTTTCATTATTTTGTCACTTTTCTTATTTTTGTCACCTTCCCTACTCACTATGCTGCATCTGATTCTTCCAGGCTCAGGACATAGGAACTAGGCATAACAGAAAAAAGGAAGATAACATCAGTCATGGGTTGGCTGTTCACTACCATTGCTGGAAAAAGGTTGAGTTTTATGTAACAAGACCACCTTTCCATGGGAGACGCTGCATTGAACGGATGTGGTTGGGTTGATCACTGATAGAATTTGTATTTGCTCTGCAAAATTGATCAGCACCTGCTCCCTCTTGTTGTGTATTGGTCCTGACAGTGGACTCCATCATCCATATTCTGGGGATAAGAGGTGGGGCACAAGTACCTGTTTTCACAGGTGTGGAGAACTGGGACTCCTGGGAGTTTCTCACAAGGACTCTCTCACACTCTGCTCTGATGGTAGCGTGGAGCAGGCCTACAATTTCTGTACAATAGCATATGTCCATCCTTCTGGGGACTGAGAATCCAGCTTTATGCTTCTCAGAGATATCTGAGATTTCTCTCTGTTTCTCTCACTAAATCTACCAACTTGTTTGGGAGTCATTACAGCACCCTGAATCCCTATAAAATCTCTTCAACTAGTCAGCATTCTTCTAATGAATTCATCACTTCTGTAGGTTATTGGAAGTTACATGTGCTGGGCTGCTTCTACTGTCTCTCATTGAGCCTGGAATGTTGTATCTGGCTCTGCAACTTTTCTTAAAAATGTGCAGGTAATTCCCACCATCATCTTCAGGTTTGGTGCCTCAGACGTAATGTGAAAATTCCTATTCAATATTTTGCTTCTATTGGAAAGCTTGTCAATAGAAAAACGTTAACATACTGGGCAAAAGTTGGGACTTAGGGGGATAAGTAGAAGTAAATAGAAGTGTAAGAGTACTAACATCTTTTTTTTTTTTTTTTTTTTTTTTTTTTTTTTTGAGACAGAGTTAAGAAGATAGATACATAGGTCCCTTACCTATAGTTTCCCTTTTGCAGTTTCAGTTACCTGCAGTGAACCACACTCCCAAAGCAGATGATCATCCTTCTGACAAATTGTCTGGAGGTCAAAGGCAGTCTAACGATACATTGTGATATCTGTGTCATTCACTTTACTTCATCTCATCACCTAGGCATTTATTTCATTTCACATCATCACAAAAAGGGTGAGATCAGTACAATAAGATATTTTCAGTGAGAGAAAGACCATATTCATAAACTTTAATTGTAGTTTATTGTTATAATTGTTTTATTTTATTATTAGCTGTAATTGTTAATCTCTTACTGAGCTTAATTCATAAATTCAACTTTATCATTGATGTATATAGGAAAAAAATAGTATGTATAAGGTTTGGTACTGTCTGTGATTTCAGGCATCCACGGGGGTCTTAAGAACATATCCCCTACAGATAACAAGAGACTATGGTATTACCTAAATTTATAGACTGACAAATAAAGATTCAAGTATATGATAAATTAATAATTACAGAAATGAAAGTTTGGAATCTGTTAGCAGTAGTTGCCTTTGGATACTACCCAGGGGATTGGGAATTAGAAAGACCTTTATTTTCATGTCTTCTTGTACTGCCTCATCAGAGGCAGCTGTACAGCTATCCAGACTTTATGTGCACACACACATGTGTTCACATGCATTTGTGTATGTGTGTATCCAAAATGATAACTAATCAACTGATTCTGTTGTACACTTGGTCACCTTTCCTGTTCTAATCAGATAGATATTGGATTAACTTATCCTCAGTGGATAGAGATTACATGAAGGATGATATTTTTCCTCTTAAATATATCAATATTGTACTCAGTAGTAAAGCTACATTCATTCTTCATTTTATTAGACAAATTTTTTAAAGCGCTTGTTGTTTGCCAGGCAGTAAAGATATAAAATTACTTGAACAATTACTCTCTATACTTCAGGAAAATATAGTATACACAAGTATGAATGTTTTTAGTGAAGTTTTCATGGGGAAGCATAGATAATTTCTTCAACATGTAGCAATTGTTTCACTGCTGCTGTTAAACAAGTAATTTAGGTATTTTCCAAATATCTTCAGGAAGAATAAATTTAATTTCTGACTCAAAACCATATATTTTGTTTTACTAGATTAAACTTTTTTAAAAGTCTCCTTAGGTTTTATATTAACAATATCAGTATTGATTAAATCCTAATTATACATACTTAGGTGTTTGTATTAAGGAAAAGTTTTTGAAAACAATGTTATGAATCATTTTTTAACTGATGCCCATCCATGGCTAATGAGAACTGATTTTGAAGTTTCAGGCTTATAAACTGCCCTGATCCTAGCCTCTGCATGACTTGTGTAGCAAAATTTCTTAAGTACTACAGTTAAAATGCCTAAGTTGCTCTTTTTCCTAGAGGTAAAGATGTCTGACTAAAATACTACTGCCTTCTGCCTGTTCTTGCCTTTCAAGGAGAACAAGGACCTACTGAATCCACCTTCTCCTTTCAGACCTCCTATGTGTATTTGGTCACTAATTTATCCTCTTAGTTAACACTGTACTCTAACCATGTTCTGATATTGATATTCCTGATAAGCCAAGGGAGAACCTTATGATATGCATGTATTTATGTATGTATGTATTAGGCAAATTATATTGGGCTAAGAGTAGAATGGAAGAAGAAAGACTCGTTAGGTGGCTATTGCAGTAATTGAAGACTTGTTTGAGGTAGATACCAGCAAAGCAAGTTGGAAGCTGCTAGATTCTGGAAGAACCAATATTGCAGGGTGAGGTGGGGAGGGAGTTGGTAAGAAGGAAGTCAGGAACGACTCCAGGAATTTTGGGGTTAAGCAATTGAAAAGGTTCACTTGAATTTAAGCAGATTTGGGAGGGGGGAAACAGGAGTCAATATTGCATATATTCAGTTTGAGAATTTTAATAGTAAAGATGTCAGTAAGAGACTGATAACCGAGTTTGAAGTTCAAAAGGAATATCAGGCTAAAGATAACAATTGAGAGCCATTTGCACCTGCATGGTATACAAAGTCATGAGACTGCATGCCCTCACCAAGAAAGGGAGGTTCAGGAAGAGAAAAAGACCAAACTAAGAACCATGAGATTTTCTACCAGTTAGAGACTGGGGAGACTAGGATAAAATAGACAGGATTAAGAAGGGACACCTGTGATGTAAGAGAAAAAGCAGCAGATAGTGATATCTTGGAGGCGATGTGAAGAAAGATGTCAAGGAAAAGAGAGTGAGCATCTGTGTGAAGTGCTGCTAAAAGACCCAGTAAAATGAGGACTTATGAATTAATCCTTAAATTTGATAATGTGGATGTCACTGGTGAACTGCTCAAGAGCATCAATACAGGAGGTGTGGAAGCAAAAGGTGGATTACAGAGAGATCTAAGAGAATAGTGGAAAGAGAGAAGTTGGAAAACTTTCATATATGCAAGTCTTCCAAGGGGGTTCCCTGCAGAAAAGGAATCCTTCAAGGTAAAAACCTTAACCATTAGTGCTCTAACCAGAACAAGGCAAACAAACAAACAAACAAACAAACAAAACAAGCAAAAAAATGATGGAATACATAAATGGCCTAAAGTCACGCAGCTCACAGGGGATAGAAACAATTTAAATTCAGACCCATCTGACTCTTTCTGTTGTACTCTGCTGTTTCCTCAAGTGACCAAAGAGATTGGAAAATTATCATTTGATTCTTATTTTATGTGGTTTGATAAGAATTAAGTGGTTTATTTACACAAATTATATAGCATAAAATATATCATGTTATAGGTGAAAAATGCATGTTAGATTCCTTCTTATTTTCTTAATGTCTGGAATATAAAGTCTTTGATAAATGTAAAGCAAATATTTATTGCTTATGAAACGTGTGACCAAATCATGTTATAAAAGAATATATGAACATTACTAAAAGAACATATGAAGTTTGTAACATATACTTCTTCCTGTAACAGAAGGCTACAGTAAATGTAGTTATTACTTTGTTTTTCTCACATCCTGTTACAAGAAAAAAAAAGGAATATCATATCCTATCCAGGTGACATATAAAACAAATATGTATATATAGTTTTAAAACTGACATTATTCTAAAAATAACTATTCATCTATATAAAGAATAAATATAGAACCTTCTATTGGTTTTCCTTTAATATTCTTTTAAAGCATATATTATTTTGTAAACTTTAATGACAGCGCAATTCTGAAAAGTGAACAGCATGTGGTATAGGAATATTTACATTATTTAGATAATTATTTCAGCCACTGAACAGAAGAAACAAAATGTATCTAAACTCATAAAAAAATGACATTTAGGGATTAGCAATCACACATGGATGTTTATATATATATATATATTTTTTAAAGATTTTATTTATTTATTTGACAAAGAGAGATCACAAGCAGGCAGAGAGGCAGGCAGAGAGGAGGAAGCAGGCTCCCTGCTGAGCAGAGAGCCCGATGTGGGACTCGATCCCAGGACTCCGAGATCATGACCTGAGACGAAGGCAGCGGCTTAAGCCACTGAGTCACCCAGGCGCCCCGGATGTTTATATTTTAACTCTTTAGGAAAAATAACTTTGAAAATGCATACATGGAGTCAAAGTATTGGATGTGTTTGGAAAACTAGTCTCATTTTGCTAATACTTAGACAAATAAATGAATTAAACAGACAGATACGACTGTAGTTGTGGATGTAGGCTTAAATAAGAAAAAAATGTTTTTGATATCAAAAGAGGTCTTTAATAATTTCAAGCTTTGCAGATCCTTTCCAACCCAGATGAGGGGAATGCCTAGTCTTTTCATTCAAAATTACATGCTACCTTATAGGAGAGAACTGGAAAGAGACAATAAATATGCAAATGAGTAAGTTGCTTATAAGAGCTGAGGCTCTGGATAGCTGCCTTGAAATATCTTTATCGGGAAATAACTCTGAGGGCATGATATTTTACTTGAGAGCAAGCTGACAAGAAGGAGGTAGTCAAGCAGGTATTTTAGGAAAGAACTTTCCAAATAGGAATTAAACCAATTGCAAAGGCCTTAAAATATATCAAAACATGTTTCTGAATTTAAGAACCAAAAAAGAAAAACTGCCCGAGTGGCTCAGTCAGTTAAGTGTCTGACTCTTGATCTCAGCTCAGGTCTTCATCTCAGTGTTGTGAGTTCAAGCCTTGCACTGGGCTCCACGTGGGCTTAGTGCAGAGCCTACTTAGAAAGAAAGAAAGAAGAAAGTAGGAAAGAAGGAAAGAGGGGGAGAGAGAAACAGACAGGGAGGAGGGAATGCAGGAAGGATGGAAGAAAGAGAGAGAGAGAGGAAGAGACAAAGCAAGGCAGGAAGAGAGAAAGAAAACAGGGAGAGAGGAAGAAAGAAAGAAAGGAAGGAAGGGAAGAGGGGAGGAAAGAAGGAAAGAAAGAAAGGAAAGGTCTGTGTGCTTGAAACACAGCAAGGAAGTAAGAAAACCATGGGAGAGATGGTTGGAGAGGATAGCCAGACAAATTATACAGATCTTGCATGCCAGAGTAGGGAGTATAGAGACTTCATTGTAATAACAATGGAAGTCTTTAGAGAAGTGCCAAGTGAGGCAGGGAGGTGATTTAACCAAAGCTTCACAAAATCACTAGGGCTGATGTATGCAGAATGGGCCAGAGTGGCTAAATGACTCAGTTTTAGAAGGCTGTTAAGGTAACTTAGGTGACTGGCCATGGTCTCATGGAGTATGACCATACCAGAGAAAAAGAAAATACAAGAGCTGGATACAGTTATAATAGAGAAAATAACTCATATCTTCCTTTGGTGAAATGTGGTACTGTATGAAAGGAAAGTATAAAAGATAACTTCAACTGACTATGTAAACCTAAGTTTGAACATACTGAGCTAGAGTTGCTGGTAGTACAGTTCCAGAAAGACTGAAAATGGAGACTACAGTTTACTAGAAAGATAGAGCCAGCCATGCAGTTTGAGACATCATCATCCTAGAGAGGATCATTAAACTCTTACAAAGATTGGCTTTGTCTAACCACAACAATTTGGGAATTTTGTGGAATACTTCTCTTTTATAATGCAAAAAATCCATAAACTTGTATAAGCTAGAGCAGCAAAAAGATGTGTTTAGAACCTAAAAGGAAGAGGTAATGAGGAAGACAGTCTCACTTTCTTCTCCCTACTATCAGTTATGCTACCTTGTGTTCTTGGAGGACTGGGACCTATGTTATGTTACTGTAATATAAAAATGGTGTATTTTTTGACACTACTTATTTGTAGGAGATGTAATGAATATGTGGATACTCTTTTCTATGACGTTATAATTCAGTTGTAAAACAGAAAAACAATGATCTTCTTGCTTCTATTTCAAGATTGACCAGTGCACAATGTTACAGAGAGAAGTTGTAGACTTTCAATCCTAAATGAGATTTTCATTATCTCACTCTACAAGGTCTTTCTTAGCAAGGTTTTCTCACTGTCACTCC